>NC_060280.1:95742873-95788808 GCF_021613505.1 Equus quagga
GGGGGGCCGTCCTGGGCGCTGTGGGGGGTTGAGCAGCATCCCTGGCCCCACCCACTCGATGCCAGAAGCCTCCACAGTGTGACACCCACAGATGTCCCCGGACGTCACCCACTGTCCCCTGGGGGCAGGGACACCCCGGGTGAGAACCACGAGGGACCGCTAAATGAAGATTGGGTGGAAAAAGTAGAATTTTCACTGCCTCCAGGAACAGATAAAAAATTTGCATAACTGAATGATAACTTATCACTCGCACGCTGCCAGTGGGAAGTAAAATGATCCGGCCACTCTGGAAAACAGTCTGGTGTTTTCTCTAAAATATTAAACACGCAGTCATGCTCCTCGGCGTTCATCCCTGGGTGTTTATAAAGACTCGTGTCTGCTCAATGCTTACACAGTGAAGCGGGCTTCTTCACAACAGCTGAAAAGTGGAGTCGGCCCAGACAGATGTCCTTCACCAGGTTACCCTCTGGCCCACCCGTGCTGTGGAATACTACTCGGCAGTGAAAAAGGATAAACCAGCTGTACGTGAGCCACCTCCGTGGATCTCCAGATAATTTCGCTGGAGTTGGGGGGGGAACATTACATACCTATGGTTCCATTTATATAACTTTCTCAAAATGACGGAAGTACCAAAAAGGAGAACCTCTGGGTGGTCGCCAGGGGCCAGGGGTGGAGATGCCCCAGATCTTCCCTGTGTCAGTGTCAACGTCCTGGTCGTGACCATACTGCGGTTTGAGAAGATGTGGCCGCTGAGGGAGACCCATCCAGGGATCGCGGCTCCCTCCCTGTTATTTCCCACAGCTGCGTGTGGCTCTATGGGCATCTCAGTGTCTAAAATGTCATTAAAAACAAATCACTTAAAACACTTTGGAAAGAAAATAGAAATCATCCTAAACGATAGCGAAGTAGGAATTATTGGTGCAATGCAGGATTGGCCTTCTCTGACCCCACGACACTGGGACGTGTGACCCCCAGTTCCCAAGGGCGCGTGGAGGTAAAGAGGTCGATGGTGGGATTCGGTGCAGAAGAAACAGCAGGTGCCCTCTCGTCCTGGCACTGAGGTGGCTGGAGGTCCACCCGGGCTTGGGGGGAGAGCGTTTATCTCGAACCATCCACCCGTCCAAGCTCACCACCCTCACTCAAGGAAACCATAGTGTCTGCCCCAATTCAGGTCCACCCAGAACCTCAGGATGGGACCCGATCTGGAAAGAGGGTCCCTGCAGACGTAATCAGTGAAGATGGGGTCACCCTGGAGTGGGGGCCCAGTGCACTATGGCTCGTGTCCTCATAAGAAGAGGGGAATCTGGACACAGGCCCGCACGGGGGAGAAGCCGAGGGTGGGGTGACAAGGCCCCAGCCCAGGAGGGCCCAGAATGGCGGCCACACCAGAGGCTGGGAGGGGCGAGCAGGATCCCCCCTGGAGCCTGTGGAGCGAGCGCGGCCGTGCCCGCCCGGATCTCGGACTTACAGGCTCCAGAATGTGAGAGAACAAATTCGTGTTGTTTCCTGCTGCCCCGCCTGTGGTCATTTGTCCGGGCCACCCCAGGACACTAATAAGGGAACATTAGCCCCAGACTTTGGAAAGTTCTGGAAAATCCTGCAAAACCAACTGGGCTCCCTCACCCTCTGGCGACCGCCGTCCCTGAGTCTCCCAGGCTTTCTGACGTGATCCCCTCCCCTGTGCTGTTCCCCACCGCCCACCCCCCGACCCAGAGCCGCTCCTGTGCAGCCCTTCCTGCCCCGGGCCCCCGCTGTGTCCTCGGAGGGGACGCCCCGGACACAGGCCGGGAGTCTGAACCGGGGAGCTGGCTCCCGTGGGGCCCGCGGCCTCCGTGCGTCAGCTTGATTCTCAGAGCAGCGTGGGGCACCTGGTAGGGACGTTCTCTGTGACAGTTTGCTGGACGAGCGGACAAAGGAAGGAAGGAAGGACATAGGGCCAGGCCCCCCAGAGTAGGGGTGACGTACCCAGGGCCACAGTGTGCCGTCTCCCAGGTGATCCGGAGCCAGGGAGCTCACCCGGGGTGGTCCTGCCCCCCAGAGGACCCTGGGCCATGTTCGGGGACATCTGTGGTTGTCACACTGGGGGTGCTCCTGGCATCGAGTGGGTGGGGCCAGGGATGCTGCTCAGCCCACTCCCCCCAGTGCCCAGGACGGCCCCCCAGAGAGTGACCCAACCCCGATGTCACAGGGCAAGGGGGAGACCCGGAGCGGAGCGTCCATCAGAGACGACCCCAGCTCTTCCTTGCCGAGCCCCTCCCTCTGAGCCAGCCAGGAGCAGAGGCCGCTGTTCCATGGGCTCTCCTGGGGCCCTCGAAGGTTGCCCCCTGCGAGCACTTACCCCCAGCTGGCCGCGAGCGGGGACTGGGGACGCGGACAGCGTGGCTGCAGGGCGGCGGGCTGGCGAGGCTTCCAGGAGCGGGTCGTGCTGCCGCTCCGTCCTCGGCCCGTGGCCCCGGGGCCTCCCCAGCCGGCTCACGTCCATCTGCTTCTCCCCACAGCTCTCTGGACGCCAGGGCCCAGAGCTGATGGCAGACAATGTCAGCCACTAACAACATAGCGCAGGCCCGGAAGCTGGTGGAACAGCTGCGGATCGAAGCCGGGATCGAGCGCATCAAGGTGAGCCGGGCGGGCGGAAGAGGGGGAGACCCTCGGGCACAGCGCGAGAGCCGGGGTTTGCGCTCCGGCTGGGCCTCTTGCTGTGTGACCTTGGGCTGCTGACTTAACCTCTCTGAGTCTCAGTTTTCTCAGCAGAAAGGCACAGTTGACGTACACCTTCATTCTGGGTTGTTGTGCCATCCAATGTGCCACAATGCTTCATAAACACAGTGGGACCAGAGTTCTCTGTGAAGCCGACCCCCAGCCCTTGGGATCCTGCCCCAGACGGCCCAGCGAAGGGTCAGCGGGAAGCAGGCCCTGCTCTCTCTCTCTGTCCCTTCATTTGCAGAGCTGTGTCCAGCTCCCTCGTCACGACAGATGGGGACAGAAGTTAGAGACCCGGCCCTGGGGAAGGAAGGACGCAGGGCTGGTCATGGGCTCCCTTCTTCACTTCTGTGCTGACTGAATTTTTTGCAATAAGCACGTTTGATTTTTAGGCTAAAAAAAGAAAAAGGACAAACAGTTCCTGCTTGCAGACGCTTAGCCCGTCGGAGACCGGGAACGTGCAAAGCAAAATGAGATCCCGCACGGCCGGGCGGCCAGCTCTGCACACTGGCTTTTTCTTTACGATTCGCATCCCGTGAAGTTAGCCATTTTTAAAGTGCACAATTGAACAGCATTTGGTGAATTCAAAAGGCTGTGCAGCCAGCACCATCTAGTTCCAGAACATTCCATCAGCCCAAAAAGCACCCCTGTTCCCCTTAGCAGTCACTCCCCACCCCCTCCCCAGCCCCTGGCACCCACAAGCCCACTCTCTGTCTGTGGATCTGTCTGTTCTGGACGTTTCACATCAATGGAATCACACGCTGTGTGTCCTTCTGTGTCTGCGTCTCTCCCTGAGTGTCGTGTGTTCAGGTCCGTCCACATGCAGCTGTGTCAGGGCCTCGCTCCTCTTCACGGCTGCGTAATATTCCAGCGTGTGGGGGGACAATGTTGTGTTTATGTAGATGAATTTTAAACCCACGAGGGGACATCAGGACAACATCCAGGGTTCACAAGTTTTCCCCTTTCAAAGGGCATGGACCAGCGGGCCAGTCATGGCTTCTGACACTTTTCAAAGTCACCTTTGTGGCTAGGTAAGGACCAAGAAGTCTCCATCTGGAAGACCTGAGCCATTTACATTTCTAGATCAGTCCTGCTCCAGCTCCCTACTGGAGTAGCCAAGGTTCTCCAGAAAAAAACAGAAGCAACAGGGTGTGTGTATATAGACAGAGAGAGAGAGAGAGAGGTAAACGTATTTTGAGGAATTGGCTGATGAGATTGTAGGGCCTGGCAAGTCCCAAATCTGCAAGGCAAGACCACAGGCGGAGACCTAGGGAAGAGCTAATGTTGCAGCTTGAGTCCCCAGGCAATCTGGAAGCAGAATTCCCTCCTCCTCGAGGGACTTCAGTCTCTTCTCTGAAGGCCTTCAACTGATTAGCTGCGGCCCACCCACTCACAGAGGGTCATTTACTCAAAGTCAACTGACTTAAATGTTAATCTCATCTAAGAAATACCTTCCTAGAGACATATAGACCAGTATTTGACCAGATATCTGGGTACCGCAGCCAAGTCAAGTGGACACAAAATCACCCATCACCCCATGTGTTTGTTCGGACCCGGATTTCCTGAGCACCTGTCATTCCCCAGTCACTGCTGGTCTCGGGAACTCACCAGGGAGGGATGGTCCGGCCCCCGGTGCAGACAGACTCACCCCTGACGACCAGACAGCGGAAGGGAGTCAGAAGCCGTTGTGATGGGCCCAGCCAGGTGGGGAGGAGGGCTGTGGTAACCCCTGCCCCGGGGAGGGTGCTGCCCCACAAGGTGTCTGAATGTTCCAGAACTCTGCACATTCAAAGCATTCCTTGGGGCCGGGCGCAGGGCACTGATTCACCCGCCGTTTGCTGTGCAGGAGGAGCCTGGGCTGGCCGTGAAAGCCGCGAGGAGGGAGTCAGCACAGGACCCCTTCTCCCTCCCGGTGCCCCCAGCCCGGCGGCCGGAACCACAGGGCATCATGTCTGCAAGTCCAGCCAGCCAAGGCCCGGCCAGCAAGCGTCCCCACGGCCTGGAAAGCCCGGAGCCCTGGGCACAGCCTGCTGTCACCCCAGGGGCGCGGCGGGCGGGGCCCCACGCCGGCCCCACGACCTCAGCTATTTCCAGGGTCTGGAGACTATTTTTGGCATCTAGGAGGAATGCTTTCCAGACAGAACTCTGGAAACCCAGCGCCGCCGCGGTCATCAAAGGCAGCCGGGAGTGGCCCCGTGGGCTCCCGACAGTGGCAATTGTCTCTGAGGACATGAGTGTCCCCGGGGCAAACCCAGAGAAACCCGCGGGCTCTCGGCAGCACGGGACGCGGCGGGGCCGTCCTGGCATCCAGGGTCGCGGGGTCTCGGGTGCAGAGACAGCTCACAGAGAGGTTTCAAAGCGTTTTTCTCAGCCCTGCCTCGACTTACCCTCAGACGCCCCCTGCACAGCCACCGCTTCACAGGTCAGAAAGTGTGGGGGCTGAGAAAGGCGATCCGAGTCCACCAACACAGTTCCCACCACTGGGTGAGATCCAGGCGCCCCACGCACCCCGGCCCGGGACACCCGAGACCTGCCCCCCAACCGCCTAGCCCTGCGGGGTGAGCAGAGGGGGCGGTTCCTACCGCACCCCGAATGCGCCCCCAGGAGGAATGGGGCACGTGACCCAGGGATGACCCCGAGCTCCCTGGACGCTAAGCACCGCTTTTTCCCGCGTCAGCTGTCCCGGGGGCTGGGGTGGACCCCCCGGCATCTCCTCCGTCCTCTTTTGGGGACCGTGATGCAGGTGGTCCCGAGCGTCAGCCCCCTCGCTGGGGTCACCAAGACCCCGAAGAGCTCAGACGACACAGAAATGAAACGCAACACGTCTGTCTCGTCCCCCTCGGTCCTGCCGAGGTCCAGGCAGGGTCTGCCTGTCCGGGCCTCTCTCAGGCGGGAGGGGGTCCTTGACCGAATCCATCTCTCCCTCAACCCTTTTGTTCAAAATCTGGGCAACTCCTGCTGAAGGAATTGTTCTTTTTAAATCTTTTAAAAATTGGGGTAAAATACACATAACATAAAATTAGCCATCAGTGATATTTAGGATATTCACAGTGTTGCACAATCATCACCACGATCTATTTCCAGAACATTCCATTACCCCAAAGAAGCCCCGTCCCCATCAGCAGACACCCCCCACCCCCTCCCCAGCCCCTGGCCCCCACGAGCCCGATGTCTGTGGATCTGCCTGTTCTGGATGTTTCACGTCAATGGGGTCACACGCCGTGTGTCCTTCTGTGTCTGCTTCTCTCCCTGAGCGTCGTGTGTTCAGGTCCGTCCACGTGCGGCTGTGTCAGGGCCTCGCTCCTCTTCACGGCTGCGTAATATTCCAGTGTGTGGGGGGGACACATTGTGTGGATCCATCAGCTGTCGATGGGCACTGGGGTTGTGTCCACCTTTTGGCCATTGTGTACGATGCTGTGCACCTGCGTGTGTCACCCTTCTTATCTTTGCTCTCTCGTCCTTGTCTCCACACCCAGGTCTCCAAAGCCTCGTCGGAACTCATGAGCTACTGTGAGCAGCACGCCCGCAACGACCCCCTGCTGGTCGGCGTCCCTGCCTCCGAGAATCCCTTTAAGGACAAGAAGCCGTGTATTATCCTATAGCTCTGCTTTCCTGTGTGTCCCCCGCCCCTCTCTGTCTCTGTCAGGGTGTCATTCAGCACGTAGTCAAGCAAAGAGCTCAAGTCCCCAAAACTTTTAATTCCAAAAGAAATGCACAGCATCGCCACCACCCACATGGGGTAAAAGGCACCCTCTGGGTTTATTGGGGTTTCCAGACCCAACGACACGCCTCTCCCGGCCCGGCCAGATGGAACGGTGGCTTCCCGCCACTTCCGACCAGGAATCACTGGCGTGCCGGGCAATGTGGTAGCGATTTTTTAAGCCTCTTGGTTGCCCTTTGAGCTGGTGGCCCGGAGCCAGGCCGGGCCGGGAAGGGGCGCAGGCGGGTGAGTTTGCCACCAGCCCGCACGATTCTCGCACGATCGGCCGTTTGTGAAAAGACTTTTCGCCAGATCGATGCTGCTGTGCTTTTTTTTTTTTTTTCTCTTGAGCGGAGTAAAATTGGGTGGGGGGAGGCAGGGGAGGGACATAAGGAACTTTTCTGGGAAAATTTCTCCTTCCCTCTTAAAAAATTGTGTTTGCATACTGCTCAAATCAGACCTTGACAGCTGAGCTGAGGCTTAACTGTGCCGCGTAATCATGCACAGGTGGGTTTCTGCGGCCGCCAGGGGGGCTTTGTCTGCGAAACGCACCCCGTGTCGCCCAGTGTCCCCCCCGCTGTGTGGCGTTTTTGTGGCATGCGTCGCTCGACCGCCACACCGTGGGCCCCGCCCTTTGCTGGGGACCCCGCGTGTCACCCAGGTGGCTGTAGCATCACCCTGGGCGTTTTTCAGACAGAAATGCAGTCCAGGGGAGGCTGGGGCCTGGGCGGCTGGAAAAAGGTGTGCGATTGTCTGGAAGGAGGCAAGGGGCGTTCTGAGCAGAATTCTCCAGCATCCCGGCAGCCTCGGCAAGCTAGCTAAGCATCCTGGAGTTGACAAGTTGGGGCCAGGGAACCTGTTTTAATGACTTCTCCCCTGTTAGCCGCGGAGCAGCCCCCTCCCCCGCCGGCGGCCGCGGGGACCCCACACAGCCCTGAACATCCCCACCCGCCCTGTCACTCACCCCGGGCCCGGTGGCGAGAAACTGGTCCAGCTCTGCAGAGTCTGAGGGCCCCATCCTCGCCTTCGGGGGCCAGAGCCTCGTGCCCGTGCTCACCCGAGCCCCTGGGGCAGCGCCAGGCTCCGAACTCACCTCGCCGGGAGGGTCGGGTGGGATGCAGTGCGCGCGGGTGGGCGCCCCTCCCTACCCCCCGCCGGCCGGCTTGCGCAGGCGCAGACCGCACGGCCGAGCCCCCCGTGCCCAGCTTCTCCGGCGGGTCCGGGAGCCCCAGGGGGCTTTGGGGAGCCCGGCTCCTGCAAAGCTGCGCTTGGATGGGGACGCCACCAAGGGTCCCCGAGACTGCAGCCGCCAGCCTGGGGGCGCCTCTCCCCACCCCCTGCAGAGCAGCAGGACGGAACAAAAGACTGTTCTGGAAACCCAGGCGCACCCAGGGGGAGGCCAGGGCGCGGCGGGGATTAACCCCCAGACGCCTGGGGGGCAAGTGGCAGAGCCGGGCTCGTGGAGGCCACGTCCGCCGGCGAGGGTGACCCCGGCCACCCGGCCCTTCCCGCCTGCTGTCTGGTGACTGGTGGCCAGTGCCCCCCCCCCCCTTTGCTCCGTGAAAGAAGCCTTAATGCCTTGAGCCCGCGTCAGATCCTTGCACGCCCGTCCTTCCTCCTGCGTCCCCCAGCATCCCCGTCCTCCGGCCACTGGGCCCCAAAGCGGACGGGAGGTCCTGACTCCAGCCAGGAGCGCCCCAGGGGCCCAGCCCTCCCCTCTCTTTGCCCCCTGCCCTGCCAGCTGTGCCAAGCCCCGCCGTGTGTCCCCAGCCGAGTGACCCTGAAGAAGCCAGCAGGAAGCAAAGCCCCCTAGGACCCCCGGCTGAGGGAGGGGGGGCATGATCGCCCACCCCCCCAGGCCGGAAGCAAATTCGAACCCAGGCCAGGGGGCGGGAGGAGGCTCCCCAGTCAGAGACCCCAGAGACCGAGCCATCTGGGTAAACTGAGGCCCACGAGGGACAAGGACTGGCGGGCCCCCACCCCACCACCACACCTGCTCAGCTGCCTCCCCCCTGAGCCCAGATGCCCGCAGCCTCGGACCCCAGGGAGGGGGCGATGGACAGAAGCCACACCATGGGTTTCCTTCTAGCTGAGAAAAAGGACCGCCCCACCCCTTAGAGTCGATCTCAGCGCCAGTGCACTTGTGCTGTCCTGGTGAGAGCGGCTGGCGTGCAAACGGGGTTTTTGGGACTGTACCTGCCCAGCGAGGCAGCGGGCTGGAGGTGGTGGCATCACGGACCTTGGGGAAACCACCATCAAAGCTATGTCATGGGGGGGTGATGAAGGATACACATGCACCCCCAAAAAAGGGCAGGGGTGGGAGACACGGAGCCTCTCTTTCTTCTGCAGCCTGTTCAGTGTTTCCAGGGGGCCCGTCTCAGCCCCCAACCATGGGGGCACCTCCCCTCCCCTCTCCCATCCAGGAAGGAGCCAGAATGTGCACCCCCCGCCACCCTCCCCCAAGGTGACCCCCAGGCCAAGAATTAAAGGACTCGGTTGTGACCTCCAGCCCCAGGATGTAGCCGCTGGGCCACACCAGGCGGAAGGTGCTGTCTTTCTTCTGAGGTCCCGGCCACTGAGTGGGGACAGTGCCGGGCCTCCAGGCAGCTCATCCATATGTGACCAGCTCCAGCCCTGCCCGAGCTCTGGGGTGGGCAGGAAAAGGCCATCGAACCACCGCCCCAAGCACGAGTAACCAGGGCTGTTTTCGGGCCGAGGTGAGGCCACCAAGGTCACTCTTATAAAAAGCCAGCCCGCCACGGGGTCCCTGGACAAGAAGCCATATGCAGGTCACTCGCCCTCTTTCTCTGTCCCCCGTGGAAACCATTGCCAAACATTGTAAAGACCAGTCCCTGGTTTTCGCAAGCGATCTGTGGTTCCAGCAGGTTCCACCCCGTCTGCATTTGGATGTCCCGTGGTTTTTATTTCTGATTTTTAAAAAAAAAAATTCCAAGTGTGCCACACCCACTTTCTCGCAGTGTTTTAATATTGTGTGGAATCGTTAATACAAAGTGAATTAATCCACAATAAAGCAGCTCAGTGTTCCTTTTCTCCCGGCTCCGGGCCCTTCCTTCTCTTCTGGCTGCTGGGTGGGGCGGGATGACCCGGCTTGGCTCCGGCAGAGGTGAGGGGCTGCCCGGGAAAGAGGCAACATGGATGGACCCAGGCCTTGGGCAGCAGCCCAAATGAGTAAGCTTTAGCTCTGATGGCTTTCCGATTTGCAGGGGGAAAAGCTACTTCAGGATCCGCACGCGCCATGGGGCCCACAGTTCAGGACCGTTACTGTCAGGTACAGACATGGGAAAGGGCCTGGAGCCTGGGAAGATCTTAATCTCACCCCTTTGGGCTTGTTCCCTGCCCTCCCATCGCCCAGAGACTACCCTTGACCCCCAGATGTCAAGCAAGTCAGGGCCCTGACTCATACCGTACCAGGAAAAAAAGCTACATTTTTAATAATAAATCTGTAAATGGGTGATTCTGACCTCTGAGCAGAGAAGAGCTTTCTCTGTGTCAAGCATTTATAGATTCAATGACAT
The DNA here is from genome assembly GCF_021613505.1 of Equus quagga. Taxonomy (NCBI): domain Eukaryota; kingdom Metazoa; phylum Chordata; class Mammalia; order Perissodactyla; family Equidae; genus Equus; species Equus quagga. The sequence goes on from NC_060280.1 coordinate 95,752,810, forward strand.
AAACATTATCCCCTATGAATCAAAAAATATAAAATGAGAAGGCAGTTCAGAAACCTAAAGATCGAATGGCTCCATGACCCAGCAGTTCCACTTCTGAGCCTATAGAATAATCGAGAGCAGGGGCCCAGACAACTGCACGGCAGCCGAAAAGTGGAAAGACCCCAGGTGTCCATCAGCAGGTGAATAGATGAACAAGATGTGGTCCGTCCACACCCTGGAATATTACGCAGCCGTGAAAAGGAAGGAGATCCTGACACCTGCTCCCACGTGGAGGGACCTGGAGGATGTGATGCTCAGGGACGTGAGCCAGACACAGAGGGACACACACTGTGTGGTCCACTCACAGGAGGTCCCCAGAGGAGCCACATCCACAGAGACAGAAAGTGGATGGGGGGCCAGGGGCTGGGGGAGGGGTGGGAGTCAGTGTTTCATGAGGACAGAGCTTCCGTTTGGGGAGATGGAAAGTTCTGGAGATGGATGGAGGGGATGGTGGCACAGCAACGTGAATGTGCTTCATGCCGCTGAGCTGGGCACTGAAAAAAGGCCCCACAGGCCACATGTCCTGCCTCCCCATGCAGGAACTTCAAAGACAGTGTGCTCAGAACGAGGGAACCTGGGACCCTCTTTGCATTTGCAACCAACTTTTCAAGAAATGCAATGCCAAAAGTGTTCACTGACCTTGAGTTCTCCTTCACAAAAACCTCTTTGCTCGGGAGACAATGTAAATTAAAAAAAAAAAAAAGGTCCCGAATCCCTTTCAAATCAAAATGACTGCATTTTATGAAATTAAGAGGCTAATCTTTAACTCAGGATCAGTCACTTTTTAATTTTTTTTGGTGAGGACAATTGGCCCTGAGCTAATATCTGTTGCCAATCTTCCTCTACTTTATGTGGGACACCGCCACAGCGTGGCTTGATGAGCGGTGCTAGGTCTGTGCCCGGGATCTGAACCTGCGAGCCCCAGGCTGCCGAAGCGGAGCACAGGAACTTAACCACTCGACCACGGGGCTGGCCCCATCAATCATTTTTTAAAGGTGCCTGGAGATACCACACTCACGTCACAGCTGTATCCAGAGCCAGGTCCGTAGCACCACGGCTGTTCAAACACATCATGCTTATTCATTCTTTTAATTTATGGACACCAAATACTGATCGGTGCACAACAGGGACAGGAATGTGGCAGCGAGAACACTGACTTAAGAGGCCAGATCTCTATCCAGCTCAGTAATTGAGCTCAGAGCCTCTTTATTTACTTTTTTTTTTTTTGAGGAAGATTAGCCCTGAGCTGACATCTGCTGCCAATCCTCCTCTTTTTGCTGAGGAAGACTGGCCCTGAGCTCACATCCGTGCCCATCTTCCTCTACTTTCTATGTGGGACGCCTGCCACAGCATGGCCTGCCAAGCAGTGCCATGTCCACACCCGGGATCCGAACCGGCGAACCCCGGGCCGCTGAAGCGGAACACATGCACTTAACCGCTGCACCACCGGGCTGGCCCCTCAGAGCCTCTTTAGACTCTTGTGTTATCTCCCAAAGAAATGATAAGTGTGAGGCGTGGACTGACCAGATTGAAAGACCGTATTCATCTTCCAATTTTAAATCTGTGTCCCGTTACCAGACTCCACCACCTGCAGGGCACGACGAATTCATCTCTTTATAAACCGCGTCATCAGTTTGTGAATAGCGTCTTCTATTTTTCCTTCTGCAATCTCGTTTTTCTTCTTCTTCTGCAATGTCTTTATCCTGTTTTGGTATTTCTTCTTCTTTTAACTACATTTTAAAACCTCACCAAGTGGAAACAGCCCAGCCTCCCTGTGACCTTGGGCAAGTCACTCGAACAAGTGGTGTTTAATTTCAGAGTTGAAAGCAAGGTCAAAAGCATCTACTGAGACCTTCAGGGGTTCCTGATATGAGAAAAGGCAGCAGTCACAACCTAGAGGAAGCGCCACACCAGTAACACCGCGTCCAAATAGCAAAAGCGGGGCTGGCCCGGTGGCGCAGCGGTTAAGTGCACACGTTCCGCTTCAGCGGCCCGGGGTTCCCCGGTTCGGATCCCGGGTGCGGACATGGTACCGCTTGGCAGGCCATGCCGTGGCAGGCGTCCCACATATAAAGTAGAGCAAGATGGGCACGGATGTTAGTTCAGGGCCAGTCTTCCTCAGCAAAAAGAAGAGGATGGCTGGCAGATGTTAACTCAGGGCTAATCTTCCTCAAAAAAAAAAAAAGCAAAAGCAAGAACTGTAGGAACTGCAAGGATCCTGCAATAGTTCTAGAAGACCAGTCCTAACGTTCTTTCCTCATTTCTGTAACTTCAGATGCACCGCCCTGCACAGGAAATGCAGGGTGCACACAGGCGAGCGCAGTATCCCAGTGCTGGAGGGGCAGGTCCGGTTGCCCAGGAAGCAGACTGCCTTGTGTTCAGGATGTTTATTAGGGGGGACTTTGGGGATTAAAACATGTGGAAGGGAGAGGGAGGGACCTCAGGCCGCCCCCGCTAGAACAGCCCTTGTGGGGCCCGAATGCAGGCCTTTCTATCTCCGTCTTGAGCGGCCATCGGACAGGCTGCCTCCAGAGGGCTGCGACCCAGGCCAAGCAGCTCTCTGCCGCTCGCCGAAGCATTTCCTCAAGGAGCTCGCCGCTGAAGGGTGTCCACAGACAACAATCCCAGAGGCCAGGGCGACCCAGCCCCCCTCGAAGGGACATGGGCTGCGCATCTCCACGCCCACCGGCCTCGTCCATCTTTAGCTTTCCTGCTGAACCTTCTTCTAGGCATAAACATTTGGCACCAACCAGCTCCACGAAGGGGAACCCTTTCGAAATTGACTGACGCAAACGAGAGGAGGATTACGGAGCACCGCCAGCCACCCTTCGCGTTGCACACATTTTATTTGTAATAATCAGAAAGGTGGATTTCGTGCTAGAGGAGGGGTAAACGAGACTCTTCTAAGGCCGTGGTGCAGAACAAAAGTGCGAACCTCAGTGATGACTTTGATCCTCTCTATCAAGACTTCCACCTTTGACCCGCTGCCAGCAGCAGAAGCCTCCCACGGCGACCTTCCCTCCTCTGGAAGCCCGCCCCAGCCCTCCCGGCTAGTCCGTGTGGTTCCAAGAAAATCCTTCACAAGCAAACGCTGGGCTCTGAAGTCCGGGCAGCCAATGAGGCGGCTCAGGATTCAGTCCCCCCAGAGATCCAAAGAGATGAGGGGAAAAAACCCACATCAGGGGCCTCGGAGGCAGCAGCGAAGTCTCCAGGCTCGGGGGCGTCCCCCTGGGTGGCCACAGCAGGCTCAGCGCTTTCTGCAGCGCACGTGTGGCTGATGCGTAGAAGCCAGCGCAGCGTTTACAGTGGAAAGAGTGATGCAAGGCCTCGCTGGCGAGCCTGCCTGAAGAATGTGGCCCTCTTTCTCACCGAAATTTATCACCCTGGGAAGAACTCCAAGCCCAGGGTTGAGAAAGAAATTTTTCCTCTGGTCAGAATGCAGTCAGTCGGCCTACACCAGAGTAGACCAGGGCGAGGAGCAGAACTGGGCTAGCCAACAGGTGTCTGGGCTCTTAATCCCAGCTCCGCCCCTCATCTGCTCTGTGATCTCACATGGCAAACACATCCCTTCTCGGATCTTCGGTTTCCAGAGACGACTCAGTGATGTCTCCTTACTCCCCTCTTCCAGGATCAAGAAAATGTACAGCCACAGATCGAGTGGCATGCGGATTCTGGAGCAAGTCGTAGTGACACTTCCCCTTCTCAAGCCTCAAACCCTGGGCAACAGATCAGCTTTAAGCTGGAGAAAGGCAACTCCTGGAGAACATTCCAGAAAAGCCCGACTTGCACTGCCAGGTAATTTATCTGCCCCCAACCCACTCCTTAAATATGAGAAGACTCTAGAACGGTTCTGAGTTTGGCAAATCTTCACGTCCCCATCCTCAAAGCCACGTGGAGCTGCCTCTGGAAAGGAGAAATTCTCAGACCAGGATCTAAAAGTTTCATGGGACAACGTGGGCACAACGATGGCGTCAGAGCCACAGACACCCGTCTAGTGGAAGGCATGAAAAGGGCTGGCTTAGGGGTAAAAGAAAGCCCAGGCCGGACCCCTGGGTCATGGAGTAGTGCTCCCAGCAACATCCGGCCCTGGGAGGCAGCAGTGGCCACTGCTGTCCTCCCCACGCTCCTGCTGCCTCATCTATCCGCCAGCCTCATCCTGGCCACCTTGGGGACAGAGGGAGGAAGGAAATGCCCTCCACGTCTGGTCTCTTTCCTGCCCAGCACCTTGTGACGCACTCCCTCCTCAGGCTCTTGCAGGCTCCTTGCTCAGATCCGGAGGGCTGCAGCGGGCTCAGGCCCCGGACTGTGGAACCCACCATCTTCCCGTGACAGTTGGCGGGATGGCTCCGCAGTGGTTCTCTCGCACGACCTCTGAAAGCATTCCAACGAGGCAGCAGGTGAAATGCAAGGAAAAGGAACAGGCCAGGCAGGTTCTGCCACCATCTTGGCTGGGCGACTTCCAGCATCTCCTGGCTCCCGTCTCGGTTTCCTCGTCTGTCATCGATGATAATTAGTTGCACCAGGGCTGTCGTGAAGACGTTTAATCGGCGCAAAGTGCAGAATAAGCATTCAGCAGTAAAACCGACGGACGGTCTTGAGATGCTGTGAATGTCGCCGACATCCCACTGGCGCACAAACAAGGGACAAGCGTCTCCTCTGACTCCAGCGCATTTCCTGCTGGAGACTGAACCCCCAGGTACTCTCTGCGCGTGGCCTTGTCTCCCCAGACTGTCCTCTCCTGGAGAGACGCAGGAATCAACTGGCCCGACGGAAAATGAACTTCAAGACGCGGCCGGCTGTCAGGGCGGCTGCGATGTGGTGCGATGCAAAAGGAAGACGAGGCCAGGGAGGCAGGGGTGGGGGTCCTCAGCCTCGGGGCATTCAGAGCGGAGCTGGGCGGCCCCACGGGCCCTAATCCCCATTCGGCCACACCTGGGGGTCTCCAGGAGCCCTGGAAGCGGGCCCATAGCTCCTTCCTCCTGGCGCCCCGGGGATGCTCTGTGTGCATGACAGCCTCCAGGGCTGTTTGCGCGGGAAATCAGAGCGAGGCCCCGCCCACTAGAAGGCCCCGCCCCCGCGAGGCTGCGCAGAAGGTGCCAGAGTGAAGCTCCGCCCCCTCCAGGCTGCGCAGAAGGTGCCAGGGCAACGCAGGCAAGCGCATCCTCAGAACCTGACGCTAAGGCTCGGCTTCTGATTGGCCGAGCGTCTCCCCAGGTGGTGGGGGCTGTGGGGGAATGCGGAATGATAGGATGCGCATGCGCAGTTATGAGGGGGTGGAGCCTTCATAGGGCCCGCCCACTCCAAAGCTATAAAATCCAGGAAGCCACGTCCAGAAACACACAAAGTGGGCACCTGGGCATGGAACCCTTGTGTTCTTCCTGCCAGGGCCGAGTGATCTAACACACGTATCAGCTGATTAGTTGTCTCTGATTAAACCATCCATGATGAATTTTAACTTGTGGTCTAGTCACGCACGGGAGTACTATACAGCTAATTTTTTTTAGCATGACTCAAGTATTACATGAGACATACTTAAAATATCCCAAATATTACATAGGACAAGTTTATACTAAACTTATACTATTTATACAAATTTATACTAAATAGTTTATATTATAAGTTTATATATATTATATATAATTTATATTTTTATATAGTATATTTATGTATTATATATTTATAATATTTTTATTTTAGAAATATTATAAATATATCTTATATTTATAATAAATATAATAAATTTATATATATTATACATTAATACAAATTTATACTAAAAAGTTACTTGTTATTTATCTAAAATTCAAATTTTATCGGGCAACCCTATGTACAATTTTTTGTTCATCATGGTGACCATCTGATCCACGTGGCCATGGACCCCAGACGGTGAGCTCCAGCAGGACAGGCACCTGCCAGCTTTCGTTCCTCCCTGTCTGTCTGGTGCCCAGCAGGGTCTGACCTGAGGCAGTACCAGTGGTAGGCTGAATAATGGCCCCCCAAGATCCCATGTCCTGATACCCAGAACCTGTGACTATTTTCCAGACTTTGTTGATGGGATTAAATTGAAAATCTGGAGACAGGGGGTGACCCTAGATTATCTGGGGGGGGCCCCACTGTCATCACCAGGGTCCTTATAAGCGGATCTGTCAGAAAGGGAAGGTGATGTGAAGATGGAAGCAAGAGAAAAGGCATGTGGTGTGGAGCCACGAGCCCAGGTGCCTCTGGAAGCTGGAAAAGGCAGGATGCCAATTCTACCGGGAGCCTCCGGAAGGAACACAGCCTGTGGGAACCTTGGTTCTGGCCCAGTAGGAATGATTTCCGACCTCTGACCTCCAGAACGGTAAGGGAACAAATTTGTTTGTTTTAAGGCACTAAATGTGTGATGACTTCTTACAGGAGTTACTGGAAACTCATACGGTGCCCAACAAATATTTGCTGAATGAGTGAAGGAACGGATGAAAGGATGCAGAAGGCAGCCGTGGAATACAGTGTGTGTCAGAGCCAAGAGTCAGGAGACTGTGCTGGCCTCCCGTATGTCACCAGTCATGAGACCCTTGGGCCAAGAAGTTATTCCAGGGCCTCGGTTTCCTCTTCTGTAGCGTGGGGTCACTCCTGCCAGCCCCATGGGCTCTGAGGGGTAAGGAGGTGACAGGAGAGTCGCCTCAGTGTGGAGCCAGCCATAACCCAAAATGTTCCTCTCAGCTCCGGCCAGACCCATCTCAGCATCCTTTTTGCGCCCACCTGCTCCATCTCCTGCCAGAATCTTATTCTAAGATCTTGAATATCTGCACTCACATTTTTACAATAACTCCATTGCGATTATTATACCATTTTCCAGAAGGAGGCAGCTGAGAAGGGAGCTGAAGCCACCACCCCAGGGTTACCTAGCTGTTAAGTGTGTGGATGGAGATGAAACCATCAAGGAATGAGCCTAAGATGTGGCCCACGCCTGCGTCCTCTCTGGGCCTCAGTTTCCTCTCAGGGAGCAGATCTTCCGCTTGGGGACATGGGAGCCCTCCAGCCAAGGGTTGTGGTGGGTCAAGATCTGTTCCCAGCAGGGCAGACCTGTCACAACCCTGAAAGGAGGTGAAAGGTCAGAGTCCAGGAGCACACCCTGCCCTGGGGATGGAATTGAGATGCGACATGTCACGTATTCCTTGAGACCAGAATGGCTGGCTCACCTGGAACGCGGGAACGCCCTCAGAGTCCCCTTTCCCCCACTAACCAGGACATATGGGGGTCTCTCCACTCCAGGGCTGCCCCAGGGGAGACCTCCTGCTCCAGGGGGCTGTGTGTCCTTGACTGCCCTTTATGAGTGCGGCAAGCCCTGGGTCAGAAGGGAGGAAGAGGACGAGAAGGCGGAGAGGCGGGGCGGCCAGCCTGGGTGGAGGAATCCCCAAACCAGCTAAAAATAGCCGGGGAAATTATTCCAACACCTTCCCCAAATAGAAAGCAGGCTCCCGGCCCAACAAAAGGCCAGGGCGGGCCGGCTGCTAGAGATGGGGGTGGGGTTTGAGCAAAGGTGGCCTCGGGCAGCCCCCCTCCAGGCCCCTTCTCCCCAGCTGTCCTCTCCGGGGCTAGCTGTGGCAGAAGGGCCCGCTGGCTGACCCCGGGATCCGGGGGGTGGGGACTCTGTAAAACGGAGACTCGCTTCCCCCTCCCTAGGCCCTGGCCCCAGGGCTGCTGACCCGGGAACTGGGAGGGCCCTAGCCACTCAAGCTAAAAATAGCCCTCGCCTCCTCCCAGGCTATTTTTAGAGTCCATTTGCCCAGGCCTCAGGACAAAGGCAGCCAGCCGGTGGGCACACCCCGCCGGGCAGCCTGGGCGCCCTGGCTCGGACGCGGGCACCGCCTCTGGCCACTGCAGGGGCCAGAGCTGGGGAGAGACCAACAGTGTGGACAGATCTGGTTTGAGCGCCCGACTTGCTGGGTGGCGCCAGGGCATCCACACGCCCCCTCTGAGCCTGCTTGCTGCAGAAGAGAGAGGGAGACAAGCGGGCAAGAGGTCTGGACCCCAGACGGCGCTGGGCAAAGGGGGCTTCCAGCCCCAACCCCTCACTCTGGACTGGGGGACTCTCTGAGAACCCCGAGATGGGGACTTGGCAACCGCCTGCCCATGCGCCAGGCACGCGCCCCTCGCTTGACAGTAGTTTCACAGATGAGAGCCCGCGGGCCTCAGTTTGCGCATCTGTGCAATGGGGACACGAGCAGCACCCGGATCCGCCGGAACGCAGCGCTCAGCGCGGGTACCAAGCGCAGCCCACGTGTCGGCGGCGGCCGGAGTGACTTTAATTTCTCCAGGGCCCCCTCCGCGCCCAGGCCCGCTCCAGAAACGTTCCAGAGACGCAGGGCTGATGTCATTCCCAGGCGGGTCCAGCCTCCCTCCCAGCGCGGCCGACGCAGGCCGGCGCCACCGTCACGGGCGTTCGTTCCTGCGCCAGGGAATCCCGGCCCCCGCGGGGGCCCCAGTGGAAACCCGTGACGCCAGCGCCGCGCCGCCGCCGCAGGTCTTCCGGCCCCGAGCCCGGCAGGCTGGGGGCGGGGCGTCTCGCAGGGTGCCCCACCCCCCGCCGGCCCGGGCGCGCGCCGCCCTCTCCACGCGCGCCCACCCGCGCATGTGCACACTCCGCGGGCGCCGAGTGCCCCGGGCCCCCCGCGCCGACACCGTTTCAGTGCACGGACACGTTTGCATGTCTGGGGTGTGTAGGCGTGCACGAGCTCACGGGCGTGCGTGCGTGTGCATGCTCCGAAACCCCCGGGGCGCGATCCCGCGTGGAACGCACGGTGGGCGTGCATGCACCAGCCTGGCTGGCTCTAGGAAGTGGGTGGGAACCCCTGGCCTGACTCTCCAGGGCCTGTCTGTAATATCTGGGGTGGTGGGGGGCGCACCCAGCCTGGACCCACACACACACTGCCGGGAGCCCGTGGCCTGTGGGCGTGGGGCCACGGCGATGACTCGGAGCCTGTTCACCGTCTCTCCGCCAGTCTGGGAGCTAATTACTATCAGGAGGAGACGGGTTGGCTGGAAAGATGAACAAATCGCAGAGTGTCTGCAGCACGTCTGGGTCTGCAGGCCCCACCGGCGTCTGTTCCGGGGGAGTGGGGCGTGACAGCCGTGCTGCTGTGTGTGCCATGAGGAACCTCGGCATTTGTGTGGGTCCTGGAGGGCCTCGGGTGGGCGATGTGGGCAACATCCCTGTCTACTGTGGGGGGGGGGGGGGGGGCAGAGAGCGAGCTGTGGGAGCTGTATTCTCTTTCTGTATAAAATGGATCTCATCGAGTACTTACCTCCCAGATTATGAGGAATAAATGAATTAATAAATGTAAGGCATTTACTCATCATGAGACCCACCCTAGGTATTATCCAAGAGAAACAGAAACTTAGGTGCACACCGAGACCCCTAGGAGCATGCTAACAGCAGTTTTATTCCCAGTCATCCACAGCTGCCAAAACCCAGCTACCCAGGATAAGTGGGGGTCAGTCCACAGGATGGACGACTAGTCAGCAGGAAAGAGAAACTGACCCTGAACGTACCATGCTCAGGGAGAGAAGCAGACACAGAAGGACACACAGCGTGTGACCCCATTGCCGGGAAACGTCTGGAACAGGCCGATGCACAGACAGAGAACAGGCTCGTGGGCGCCAGGGGCTGGGGAGGGCGTAGGGGTGACTGCTGATGGGGACAGGTTGCTTTTTGGGTGATAAAAATGTTTTGGAATTAGAGGTGGTGATTGCATGACTGTGAATACACTGAAAACCGCTGAATTACACGGTTTAAAAGGTTCACTTTTATGGTATGTGAATTATACCACAATTTAAGAAAAAGGAACTTACTTAGGCATGCGCCGACGTGGGTGGGTCTCAGAAGCATTACGGTGAATTTAAGGAACAGACTCATGAGGCTACGTCCGGTGTGATCATATGTCTGTGACCTTCTGGAAACCATCGAGCCGGAGCTGATGAGGGGCTGCAGAGGCTGGTAATGGGGCGAGGGGATTGCCCGCACAAAAGGGCAGGAGGGGGCCCCGGGACGAGGCGCCCACTCTTAGTCCTGACTGTGTAAGGGTTCCATGACTACCGGTTTGTCAGGACGCATCAATTCTACACATAAAAACCATGACTTTGCTCTCTGTGCGTTATACCTCAGTAAACCTCGCTAAAAAGTAAATGTGAGGTGTTTAGAAAAATGCCCCATACATAGGAAAGAAACAGGAGACAATAAGTGTGACTATTATTGCCGTCGTTGTTGTTGTTATGTGTGTGTGTGTGTGCGTGTGCCCCCAAGGGCATGAAACTAGCTGCCCAATGTGGAGCCTGGATTCTAAGGACAGTTGGAGCACTGGCCTCACCTCCCCAACACACACATACATACGCTCAAAACACCACACACACACACAAACACACACGGATACACGCAAGCACATGTGTGCACACGAAATACATGTGCACAGAAATGTGTGTGCTCATCCACGTGCACAAAACACATTCACACACATGCATGCGCACATTTATACACATACACACGTGCTCCCTGGCAGGGGAGAGGCTCCCAGAGCCCCATCAGGAGGCTGGGGAGGGAGCATCTGTGACAGGAAGGGGCCTGCGAGTGTCGAGTGGCTGTGTGTCCCAGATTGGGTCTGTCTGCCGCGTGTGTGTCTGTCTGCCGGGGTGGGTGTTTCTGGGCCTCGGGCCTCTGTGTCTGGCTCCAGGACGCAGACAGGCTCCCCTCCCCCCCGCAGGCCGCCTCCTCCCAGCTCTGTCCTCCACCATCCTGTCCCCACCCTGCCAGCCACCGGCCGTGGGAACCTCCTGTTTTTGGCTGCAAGGGGATGAGAAGGAAGGGGGGCCCCGCAGGGGCATCTGCTCCTCACAGCCTCCCCCTCTCTTCCCACAGGAAGGCCCGCCCCTCTCTGGGCCTCAGTTTCCCATGTTGCAAAATGAAAGGATGGTTTCTGGGGGAATCCGGCAGCCGCTGCTCCAAGCCCTGCATCCTGCACGGCTCTGATCCTGCCAACTCTGGCTGCATGTTTTCTGGAGCCTTCGGCAGACAGTCTAGGCCCCAGGAGAAGCTCCAGTGGTGGGAACCCCAGGCCATGAGGCCACCTGGTAAGAGAGTCTGGGGAGTGGGGCGCCCTGAGGAACCCCTCCAAAGTCAGGCACGGACACCCAGTGGCCTCTGAAGGGGGGCCCCGAGGGGGTGGCCGAGTGGATAGCACAAGCAGATTGCAGAGAGAGAAGAGGGAAAATCGTGTGCACAGAAATGTGTGTGCATCCACCTGGCCCTGCTTCCTGCAGGTGAATGAATTCAAGCGGACTCAGGTGTTTCCTGATCAATGCGCGTGTGTTCCCACAGGTGTGTGCAGGTGTGAGCTTGTTCACACCCCTGAGTACGTGTCTAGAATGCTGGTCCAAGGAGGTTTTTGTTGTTCCCGGATGTAGCAGCGCCCAGCCCATCTTACACACTCAGTACATAGTTGCAAAATGATGTGTCCGTTAGTGCATTTTGTTCACTCCACAAATATTTATGGAGCGTCAACCAACTGTCAGGCACTGAAGCAAGGCGGTGAGCAAAGCCGACAGATGTCTGTCCTGTAGCCTCAGGACGAATATAGGCCCCCCCGGGCCACTGCATGTGTCCTGTGGTTCGTGTGCAGCACGCAGGCGTAAACCTGTGTGTGCACGAGGATGCACGTTTGTACTCAGGGTGCAGAGTTCCCACCCGCGTGGCCCACAAACATGCATGCACACAAGCGTGCGTGCACAGGTCCACAGGTGCCTCCTGGGCGGGCATGTGCAGGCTGCGGCCTGGCCCTCCTTGGCATTGCCCGCCCGCCCTGCCCATCTGCCGAGAGTGCCCGGGGCCAGGTGGGGCCGGGCAGGCCCGGAAACCTCTCCCAGCTGCTGTGCCCAGTTTCAGGGAAGCCACCCGCTGGCGTCCTGCCCACAGAGCTCGCCTGCCCTTGCACCTGTGCCCCGAGCTTCCAGGAAGGCCGCGGGAGGCCCCACCCCCACTGCTGCACGCCTGAGTCCGCCGCACAGACCCAGACACTGCAGGGGGGTGTGCAACCCACTTCCTCCCACACCTTCCGAGCCCCTGACGGCCAGACTAGAGAAGACTCCAGCAGAGCAGAGTCTCTGCAAGTGGGGTCAGCTGAGGCATACACAAGGGACCCGAGGAGAAGGTCCCAGCTCTCTGCTGGGCACCCCACGCCGCTCCCACCCCACGTCAGTGTGTGTACCCTTCATGGCCTGGGCGCCCGCGCCATGTGGATCTCTGCACACAGCGGGTGTTTGCAGGCATAGGGGCTCTGCACAGTGACCCTGTGACCCAGGAAAATGTTCGCACCATCCTGATGACCTCACGTGGTGCATGTTAGAATAGCTGTGCACACACTAGGGTGTTTAACCACAAAGGAGTGCATGCACAGATGAGGGCATTGGAAAGTGTGGGACGTCTCCGCTAATGGATATTTGTGAGTGTGTCTGTGCCTGTGCACAGTGAGTGCGTGCACACTCAGGGGCAGCACACAGTGGGTGTTTGAATGTGTCTGTACGTAGTGGGCATTGGCACACATAAGAGTATCTGCTCTCTGTAGGTGTTTGAATGCAGGCGGGGGTCTGCACACAATGGGAATTTGTACGCAGGTGGGAGTCTGCACACGGGCACACAGGAGAGGGGCTGCACAGTGGGTCTCACATGCTGGCGCACATCTGCACACAGTGTTTGCACGCAGGTGGGGGTCTGCACACAGGCTTTGCATGCAGACCGTGGTCTGCACACAGTGGGTGTCTGCACGCAGGAGAGGGGCTGCACACAGTGGGACTTGCTGCATGCCCGCCACACCCGGTGCCGCCGGGCACACGCTGGTTGCTGCCCGCGTCCCCGCAGTCGGCCTCCCCACCCGTGCGCCCGGCCGGCCAGGCAGGTCAGGCGGCTCCGGCGGGGCGTGGGGCGGCCGACGGGGCAGGAGGCTATTCCGGGCGCTGGCGCGGTGCCCGGGCCCTGCGCGCCAGGCCGCCCGGGGAAGGCGCCGCTCACAAAAGGAGGGTCTGTGCAGACGCCCCGCCCTCGGCCCGGCCGCCCGCCGCCAGTGGCTGGGGGCAGGGAGACGCCACCGGGGCCGCCGCCGGCGCGGACACCCCCCGCCCCGGGGGCGGCCGCAGACACCGCGCCTGGCGGGCACCAGAGGGAGGCTGGCACCGCCGGGCACGGGAGGAGGTCGGCGGCCGGCGCTGGGGGCTCCGGTGTGCAGGGGCTGCGCGCCTAGGGCGCACCCGAGGGGGCGCTGGTGAGGGTCCGGGCCTCGGGCGTGGGGAAAGAGCCGGACAGGCCCCTGCCTTTCGCCCACTCGGGGATTTCTCTGTCTCTCGCGCACCCGCCTCTGTCTCCAATTATCCAATTTAAAGACGGAGGGAGGGGCATCTGGGGCCTGGGTCAGCGACCCTCTCCACCCGCTGAGCGTCTGGCGGGAGGGTGGGGTGGAGGGACGGCGTAATAAGGGTTCTCAGGACCGAGCGTCCTGCTTTTTGTCCTCGCCACGTGGGAGGGCGACTAGACTTTCCCTGTTATGGATGGGGAAACTGAGTCACCCTTGCTGCGCGCCGCCGCGGTAGCTAGTAAGCTGCAGTGGTGAGATTCGAATCCAAAGCTTTGAGGCCGTCCATCCCCGTGTGGCCTGAACTCTGCCCCTCTTCCACCCGCCCTGGCGGCCAGCCCACAGGCATTTATGGCGCGCCTGCTGTGTACGCCGTGGCAGAAACACCGTCAGGCGCGTGCACGCATGTGATCGGAGGCTCGTGCTCCGCACGGGGCAGGCGCACCCCCGTGTGCACTAGGGTTTTCGGCTAGGACTCAGCTGCCCCGAGACGTCCCTCGTCCCACCCCACCCCAGTCCCAGAGCCTGGGAACCTCGGGTGCCCGGGAGGAGGGGGTGGGGTGGGAACGCGGAGGGACGAACAATGCAGGGAAAGGCCAGGGAGGGGCTGCGAGAGGAAACCGCCCCCCGCCCCTCTCCAGAGGGAGCTTCTGAGCGGGTCTGTGAGTGTGTCTCTGCCGGCTCCCGGGCGCGCGTCCTTGGGGAGGGGGTGTCCCTCGCGCTGTGTGTCAGCCTGGGTCATTGTGAGTCACCGTGGGTCCCTGGATATCTGCAAGGTTGTGGTCACTGGCATGCATGTGCACTCGGGGGCTTTGTTCACTCCCCCGGGGCGGGGGGTGGGGGGCAGCGGGCCGGTCGCGGAGGCTCGGTTGTTGCACGACTCCGGGGGCGTCATCCCCAGACTTTCAATTCCAACACATAAAGCCGCGCCCCTCCCCCGCCTCGCCACCCCCTGGAGTTGGGCGCTCCTGGGACCCTGACAATCTAGCAGAGAGGCCACACCCTCTGCCTGGGGGTGGGGGTCAGAAAACAGGAGCCGCGGGGAGGCACCCCTGGCGAGCGGAGGGGACCAGGGGCCCAAGCCGCAGAGCTGGGAAGGGCTTGGCGGTTTGTGGAGGCAAGGGACAGACCAGAGTGGGGCAGGACCTCTGGCTGACCCCTGGGAGCGAGGAGGGAAGAAGTAAGTCAGAAGCCAGGCCGGACACTTTGCCCAGGAGGGCCCTGAATTCCTTCAGCCGCTTCCTAGAAAGGGGGACAGTCTCCCGCACACATGGGTCCCTGCCCCCCCCGGGGGGCACCATGTTACCTACCAAATGCAGGAACCCAGAGGTGTGTGCCATGCCCATGGGCCGGAATGCCCCCTGAGATGCTCCCCATGTCCCCTCGGCCACCCCAGAGGTCGCCTGGGGTGATTGCCAACACCCGCCAGCTTTCCTGGGGGCTTTCCCAGACCCCTTGTGGGTGGGCAGGCAGTACCAGGGAGTTGCCGCGCCCACCCCCCCCCACAGGAACAAGCCTGCAGTGGGGAGAGTAAGCGCCTATGGAGAACTGGATGAGGGCCCCGCTCCCTCCTGGCCCCGCGTGTTGACCTGGAGGTGGGTGTGTCCCCGCACCTGTGTCTCCTGAGAACACTCAGTCTTCATCGGACCCCCCCGGCGGAGCCCCAGGGCCCGGCTAGTGTTGGGAGAGCGTCTGTCGGCGCACCTGCGTGTGTGTGCCCGTCCCGAACGTGAGCCTGGGCTCTCGAGCATCTGCATGTGTGACTGGGAGTTTTGGGTATTTTTGTGGGGGAGTGTGGATGTCGAAGATGTGCATGTGCATTTGCATGTCTGAGCACGAGTGCATGCGGTCCGCATGTGCAGGCTCACATGTGTGCATGCGTGCATCCATGTGGCCATCGGTGCCCACATGGAACAGACAGGCCTCGGGCCACCAGCCATATCTGCTGCCCCCCAGCCCGCCAGAGGTCATGCCCCGCCTGGGGCCACCTTACTTCTCAGGGAGACACAAAGCCATGTTGCAGCATCAGCATCTCTGAGCTGGGGTGAGGTGTCATCGTGGGACCCCGGTGGGCTCCCACGGGGGACCCCAAGAATTCGAGGCCCAGCCAGACGTGCGCATGTCCTGCTGCGCCCCTGTGTACCAGCGCGGGTCGTCCAGCCCCCACACACTGCGTGCAGCTTCAGAGACAACCTCCTTCTCACGGGGACACAGGCAGAGAGGCAGACAAGGTGTGTACAGGGAGAAAGAATCCTGGAAACGGTCGCACACGGACTCGCACAATAACAGCTCTTCCGGAAGGCTCTCGGCTGTTCTAAAAAGCCTTACACAGTTTCGCGAATTCGATGCTCGTGACAGCCCCGAGAGATGGGTACTCCTGTTAGTACCCCTTTGTATAGATAAGGAAACTGAGCCCAGAGAGGGGGAGCAACTAGCCCAAGGGCACAGGGCGGCCGCCTCCACGGGTTCCTGCTTCCCTGTGCTGGGTGGTGTCATTGTACCTGCCAGGAGCCAGCACTTGGCAGGTCAACGCGTGTCCCTTAGGGACAAAACAGTCTGTCCCGGAGAAGGAGGTCACTGAGGGGTCAGTGTCTAGTTATACGCGACTCGGGATTCCGGCTTGAGTCTATGCCTCCAGCATTGATGAAGTGCCCGCTGGGTTCCAGGCCCTGAGCTCAGCCACGCGGGGCCTGCGGGTGAGGACAACAATCCTCTCCCAGCCTGCTTGGAGTCCGCAGCCTAAGACAGGAGACATACAAGGAGCCATTAAAGATGTCATTAGAAACAGGGCAGGTGCCAGGACGGGGAGCCAGACGGGGCCGGGAGACAGGCTCCCAGGGGTCCCATCCAGAGGGCTTCCCTGAGGAGGGGGCATCGGAGATGAGAACCAAGGGTGACTAGGCGTTAGCTTGGAGAAAGGTGGCGAAGAAGGGTTCCAGGCAGAGGGACAAGCGTGTGCACGAGCTGGAGGGGAGAGGGCCAGGTGTGCGAGCAGCGTCTGGGTCCAGGCTGGGAGTGTGCAATGCCCGCCCACGCTCAGGGGAGCTTGCTAAACAAAACTGAGTGTGCAACTCCAAGGGCCATCCTGAGTGTCCTCGTCTACACGGGAGGGTACAAACACGGGGCGGGCGATACGAGGTCAGGCTTGGACAGTGACACGTGCTACAACAGAGGGCCCTTCAAACCCTGTGCAAAGGAAGGAAGCCACGTGGCGTGTGATCCGCTTGACGGGAAATGTCCGGGACAGGCACATCCACAGAGACGGAAAGTGGGCTCATGGCTGTCAGGGGGTGGGGCAGGAGGATGGGGAGTGTGCTCACGGAGACTGGGTTTCCTTGTAGGGTGATGGAATGTTCTAGCACGAGATAGCGGTGACAGTTGCACAACCTTGTGTAATACACTAAAACCCACTGAATTACACTTTAAAGCGGTGAGTTTTATGGTATGTGAATTCTGTCTCAACTACATAGAAACAGAAATAGAAATAGATAGAACGTTCTAACTCTGAATCACACAGGCCTTGGCCTGGTCCCTGGCTCTGCTGTTGTGCAGCTGTGTGACCTTGAGCAAGCCGCTGCACCTCTCTGAGCCCTTGTGTCCCCTTTCTGTAAAAAGCAGATAACAACAGTACCTACCTTGTGGGAGTCGTTGTGAGGATGACAAGAGACAGAGGGCGGAAGGGCCGGCCCATATTTGGCGGGCTCACTCCCGGCCCCCCAGTCTGGTCCCCAAGTCCCAGGACATGTTATGTGCTTCATGACATGCTCACAAGGCCATCCCCCCTTCCCCGGGCAGGGAGGATTCAGGGAAATGGCTAGAATCCTACCACCTGTCGAGGCCCGGGGGGCAGGGAGCACTTCTGTGTTTACACACCCATCAACATGCGCACGATTCTGTGTCCATTGTGGTGCGTGTGTGTACGCGGGTGGACAGACGCTTGTGGGAGGCCGTGTGTCCATCCCACAGACATGGAAAGGGGGCTCGGAGACCTTCTCTGACCCAGCGTGAACTCCGGGGGTGGGAGGAGTGTGCGCTGGGGGTGGTGCAACCTGGCCCCCACCCCAAGCATCTCCCAGGGGCCCACTAGCCGGCTGCCCACGACTCGAGACTCCGCCAGGCTGTGGGTCCTCCGCTCTGGGCCTCAGGCTCCTCTTCTGGAAAAACGGGACGACAGCGTCAGCCTCGCAGGTCCGAGGTCGATGTTAAGGGTGTTTATACCCAAGGAAGCCCGGATAAACCCACCTGCTATTATTTACTCACAAGACAACAGCATTTGAAGCCAATTCCTGGACACCCTTGTGTTGGGTCAGGAAGACTTACGGGTACTTTTATTAATGACAGCAACAACAACAACAACAAAATAATAATGGTAATGAGAGAACTACTGTCAGAACATAGGAGCCACGGCCCTCCACGTGCACGCGGGTGACGGTGGCCAGAGCCGGGTCAGAATCCAGCCCCCGGCTGGTCCGCGTCGTCAGAAGCCACGCCCCTCTCTGAGCCCTCGGTCCTTCACCCGCGAAGGTAACAAACCAAACAGCAAACATTTAAATCAGACAGGAGCTGGACCAGGGCGGCCGAGGCAAAGGGAAACATCAGATGTGAATCTTGTCATTGACAATTTTGCTCACCGGGGAATTTTATGGATTTATTTATTTTTGCATTCGAGTTTTAAAAAATATTGCTTGAAAATATCCTTCATCTGGCTAAGTTTTCGGGCGCCTGCTCCCGAAATTTGCCCGACTCACCCTCATCTGGGTTCTGCTAATTCACAGGGTGGCTGTGGGAGGATTAAAGGAGAGATGGTTCTGGAAATGCCTGGGACAAAATCATTGTGACAGTGACAGTAGTCATCCGCATAATAGTGGCTAATGGTTTTTAGACTTTTTCTGTCGGAGGCACTAATCTAAGGAATATGTTTCCTCTAGCCTCCCCAACAATCTATGAGACAGGCAGCATTTGGAGCCCCGCTTTTCAGAGGGGGAAACTGAGGCACACACTTCAGGTGCCCCCTGAGGGTCACACAGCTGGAGTCCTACCCATGCCCTGGGTCTCCTTGGGGCCCAAGAGCCTGGGGTCTCACCCCCACGGCACAGGGGACATAGGGAGGAGAGGGTTCGAGGTCATGTGGCCCTTCCGGAAGGCCAAGGTCACGTGGGGACAGAGCAGCCCATGCCCGGGGGTGGAGCGGGCAGGGAGATGCCTCGGGGAAAGAGCAGGAGCCAGGCCACCGCTGGGCCAACCCTTGTCACCACTGGTCCTTCCCCAGTGGGGGGATCCCATAGCCTCTGGCCCCCCCCCCCGGAGGGCCCCTCCCCCTCTGGGCTCCATCTCAGGGATCCCTCTCCCCATCTCCCCGTCTCCCCCCTCCCCGCTCCCTCGGAGTCTCCCTTCCTCCCCCTCGGGGTTCCCAACTCACCTCCCAACCCCAGCAGGGGTCGGCGCCCCCCACCCTAGGCTCCCTTCATCGCCCCCCTGCGGCACAGGTCTCCTCTCTCCCCTCCCTCCACCCCTACGGGGATTCCTTCTACCTAATTCCCCCTCCCCCCCCAGCCCGTCTGGGTTCCCCCTCACCTCCCCCTCCAGCCCTGGGACTTGGGTCTCGACACTTCGAATCCCCCTCCCCCAACCCTTCCAGGGATTCCCTCCCCCTCTCCCCCGGGGCGGGGGGGGGGGGGGATGGGGTGGTCCCTTATTCACTCGGGGCTGCATCTCAGGGTTTCCTCCCTCCCCATGTGGGCTCTCCCCTTCTCCCAACCCAGGGAGGGATCCCTGCCCCTCCTCCTCGCCCTCCTCCGGGACTTCCCCTCCGCCCGCCCCCTCCCCGGGCGGGGCTCCCCCAGCCCCGTGACTCCGGGGGGCCGCCGGGGTTTTCCTCCCGCGCCCACGTGGGCCCCGTGGAAAGGTCGCGGCCTGCGGGCTCCCCCCCAGTTCCCAGGCCGGGGCGCGGGCGGAGGGGAGGCTGGCACCCTGGACAGCCCGCGGAGGGGGCGTCCCCGCGCCTGCCACTGCGCTGTCGCGAGGAGGTGGCCGGCCCGGCCTCCAGTTTCGCTTTAGAGGCAAACGCAGGGGCCGGGAGCACCACCGCTTCCTGGGGTACTTTTCTGCTCGTCGGTTTGAGTTTAAGAAAAAAAAAATCATTTTTTGCTGTAGGGCAGTGACCGGCGCATCGTGGGAGGGACAGCGCCTGGGGGGAGGGGGCTGCTCCGGGGGAGGCCGGCGCTCTCCGAAGGAGCTCTTCCTGCAAGGCCCAAGCCCTTCCCCCCAGAGGCAGCTCTGAGCCCGCCTCGCTGTGTGGTCGCAGGTGCCCCCTTGACCTCTCTGGACCTGGGGCTGCGGTGGCGGCTGGGCAGGCAGGGCCTGGAGCCAGCACCCCCACTCCCCCGGGGGTGGGGGGGGGGGAGTGGGGGCACCTATATGTGCCCAGAGCTTGGGGTTGGCTCCAGCACAGCCAGTAACAGCAGTGGCACGGCGGCCAGGTTTCGTAATAAACCGGTCTTTTAATTGCTACAGGGCAGGAGGAGGGAGAAGAAAAAAAAAGGCAAAGATTTGTTGGACCTGGGTGGCGCCGGCTGCAGAGAGAAGAGCCACTGTTTTGGGCAGGAGACTGGAGCTGTTAGCTGGGACTTAGGCAACACTTCCTGGGGAGCCCACGGGAGGCGGGGCGGGGGCGGTGCTGCGGGGTGAGGGGGGGCCGGGGTCCTGGTCGTCCTCGGAGGCGGCGGCAAGTACACAAGAACCCAGAAGCTTTAGCAATTTATTACAAGGCCATCATAGAAGCAAAAAATAGACGTATCTGTGAGCTTCCCCTCTCTTTTTCAGTGGTTCAAGACACAAACCAGTGCAAGTTACAAAATCGATTGTCTATTCAGTTTGCAAACTGGGAGTTCGTGGGTACCGAGTAACATCAGCCCCAGCTCCCAAGTCTCAAAAGTACGGTCCGGCGAGGGTGCAAGACCCTCGGTCACCAGGGCCGGTTTGCAGGTGTCAGCTCCAGTTCCAGGAAGGCTGGGGGGGGGATGCAGTCAGGCTCCCCCGAGCCCCGCAGTGTGAAGCCAGGCTCTCCACTCCAGCTTCTGCTCTGTCGCAAGGCCTGAGCTCCGGGGTCCCCTCTCCCGCTGGCCTGGGTCCCCCTCTTCTCCTCTCTCTCTCTCTGTGGCCGCCGCTGGCGCAGCTCCAGGCTCACCGCCCCCGGTGCGCTCCCCTCTTCTTGTCTTCAGTCTTCTCCAATGATTCTGCCCCCGACGGTCTCCCGGGTTGTTTTGGGGGGGTTGTTCTGGGGGGGGAGGGGGGTCAAATATTTGTTTTATTTTTATTTTTTTGGCAGCAACTCGACACGTTGTGATGCCGGGCGGGGTCTCAGCGCTCCTGGAGAGAGATGTAGGGGACCCATTGGTTGTTTCCGCGGCTCTCTTCGCAGTAACTAGCTACCTCCACCAGGCCGTGGCTTTTCCAGGCGTCTGTATGAGGGTTCTGCGGGAGGAGAGAGAAGACGGGGTTCAGCGGGAGCCCCAGGAGTGGGCGGGGAGCCTCCCTCTCCCAGAGCTCGTTTGGGGAAAACAGGCTGGCTCAAAATAGCTCGCTGGGTGACCGAGGCCCAGGCCCGGCTGCCCACGGGACATGCCAAGCATGGCTGAGTGCTGAGCTGGTGCGAGACCAACTTTGTTGACAAACACGGCCCAGGTGCCGGGTCGGTGGGGCGGGGCAGGACGGCGGACGCCCAGCTCACCGTGACCAGGAGGCAGTGCAGGTCCCGCGCCTCGGTGGTACCCTGGGTCTCCGCCGGCTCGCCCAGCAGCTGTGCCAGGCGCTGCATGCCTGACACCCGCACGATGTTTATGTCGTTGTCGCAGCAAAAGGACTGGATGAGCGTGAAGTGTATCTGCAGGGCGATGTCATCCTCCTCCTCCTCGTCAATGGCCAGGAGGCACAGGACCACGCTGTCAGGGTCCCTGAGGGGGCCAGAGGGAGGGGACGGGTCAGCTGGGGACAGGGGAGGGGCCACGGTGCATGGGGAATTTGCAAAAGCAAAGAGGAACCGCAGGTGTGCAAAGGATGGTGTCTACACGCAGATGGTGGAGTGTGGCAGAGGCGCGGTTTAAAGTATGGGGGGGGTGTAAGGGAGGCGCATACATGCAACGGGGTGCAGTTACAAATGATGCAGCGTCCGGAGACTGCAGCCCCCTTCACCTCGATCCACAGTGGAGACATTTGGGGAAGTCCCAGCCCCGTGCAAGAGAGAGGTGCAGCGCGGAGCGTGCAGAGCGGAGGGGGGTCCCCACCCGCGCCCAGCCCGGGGACGGGATCTGACTCACACATTCATCAGCTTGGCCGACTCGTACACCCCCACGGTGAGGCGGTCCTGGCGCTGCGCGGCCACCAACAGCTCCTCCACCGCGGCGCTCACCGTCTGCATCCTGCGACCGGCGGAGAGGGAGTCAGCGCCGGCCCGGCCACCCGGCGCTCCGGTCCCCGCCCGGCCCGGCCCGGCCCATCCCGGCCCGCTCGACCTCAGGCGGCGGGGGCCCCGGCTACTTACTTCTGCGCCGCGTTGTCGCACGCCACGAGCTCTTCCAGCGTCATGTTACAGTTATAATCCACAGTGGAAAACAGCCCCACGACAGTCCCAAGGGAGAAAAATGCAAAATCCGAGGCCGGAGAGCCAAAAACCTTCCCACGGAGCGCTCGTCCAAGACCTTCGGAAGGCGGCGAAATGCTCCCCAAAAAAGGCGGAAAAAAATTGCAAAGTCCTCAGCAAGAATAATCCAGGCAACAGCACCCGCAAGAGAAACGCTCGCGCCCACCGCTTCAGCGATCTAAGCCCACGGCCTCAGGCGCCGCCTTTTATAGACTGGGAAAATAGGGGGCGTGGCCAAGGCGGCCCGACCGCCCCTCCCATTGGACAGCCAACAAAGGCGAGAGAAACACGCGCTGCGGTTGGCCGGCGGCGGGGAGGAGGCGGGGCGACGCGCGGGGGCGCCCCACGTGGGGGCGCGAGCCGGGAGGAGGGCGGGGGGGGGCCGAGCGGGGAGCGTGAGTGCCAGAGAAGAAAAAAAAAGCAGAAGTTTCTCTCCTGATTTCCCGGCAGCCGCGCCGCGTTTCGGGGCGCGCGCGGGATTTCCAGCGCGCGAGGCGGCCTGGACTTTCGGGGGGGCCTGGAATCCCCTCCCCGTCCCCGGAGAGTCCCCGGCCCGCACCTTTCCTGGGTTGTACTGGGGGTTTGCATGGAGAAGGGAGCGGGTTTGCAGCCTGATCCCTCCCAGGAGGTGGTGGTGTGTGTGTGTGGGGGGGTCTCCCCTGGCTGCAGGGACCCCAGATCCTGGGTGACTTAACCTCTCTGAGCCCCTGCGTCCCTACTGATCTAATGCGCATGCATGGCCGGCTTCACTGGGTTGGAGGGAGCGTTAAATAAACTAAGGAATACAGAGTAAGCGCTCAATAAATGTCACAGGGTGGTCGTGGGAGGCCGCCCTCGAGGTCCCCAGGAGCTGGGGCTGCAAAGCCCCAAGCACTCTAGGGACGAAGCCGGGCGCCCCCTCCCCACCCCAACCCGCTGCGAGTTTCAGGGTGTGGCGCGCGTGGGAGGCGCAGGTGGCTGGGCCTCAGCTGGCTCCGCGCCCCCTGACGGCGCCTGGCGTTCCACCTTTTGACCGTACCTCCGCACCTGAACGTGGGGAGTCATCAAGGCCCGGGAGAAAGCCAGGACGACGTGGTTCCTGCCGGCGCTGCACGCTGCCACCGCGGGTCAGCTTGCAACGATGGTCACCACTGTGATTTCCTCCCTCCGGGGTGGGCGCTGCTGTGCATTCGAGCGCACACTGTGTACCAGGCTGCCTGCATCATGGTTCATTCAGTTCTCAAGGACCCGGGAAGCAGAGGCCATACTTCTCTGCATTATGCAAAAGGAGAAACTGAGGCCTGGTGAGGCCACCACTGCCCCCCCCCCCACCCCAAGCCACCAGCTACACGTGTGCGCGGTGCACGGCCGCGCGCAGGGACGGCCGCCAGCCTCGCTGTCTCCCGGGGAGGGCAGTTCACGAGCCAGGCGGGCAGGCCCGCGTGGGAGTGTCTCCCACGATCGATCGGAGGCTCCCGGGTGACTCACAACTGCGTCCCCTCCTCCGCCAGCCTGGGGTCTGGACTGGGCCCCGGGACTCGGTTCCCCCGGCTCCCCAGCCCGGCGGTCTGGCTGACGCATCGCGCCGCCTCCGCGCCGCCCACCGTGGGGGCGCGAAATGTCCCGGGCGCCTCGAGGCGCGGCGGCGCCACCTGGTGGCCGCGTGAGGTCTCTGCGCCCGCAGCTCCGGAAGGCACCCACGGGCGGGCCAGGAGCTGCGACACCCGCGATATTTTATATACACAATATTTTACATATGCAACATATGTTTAATAATTTTATAGATGCAATATTTTTAAAAAGTCAAATAGGCAAACTATTGCCCAGGGGCGCCTGTTATTTATTATGGTAAACTATGCACCATATTGATCATTTTGACCATTTGTAAGTGTACAATTCGGGGTCATCAAGTGTGTGCACAATATTGTGTAACAATTGCCACTATCTAGACCCAAAGCCTTTTCATAATCCCCAACGTAAACTCTGAACCCGTTAAACAGTAGCTCCCCTCAGCCCCTGGTGACCTCTTTACCACTTTCTGTTTCTATGAATTTGCCTATTCTGGACACCCTGTATAAATGGGATGGTACACTCTGGTCTTCTGTGTCTGCCTTATTTTACTGAACTTACTGTGCTCAGGTCCATCCATGTTGGAGCAGGTGTCAGAGTTTCCTTCCTTTTTAAGGCTGAATAATATTCCAGTGCGTGAATGGACCACATTTTGTTTATCCGTTCGTCCATCCGTGGACGCTAGGGTTGCTTCCACTATTTGGCTATTGTGGACACCTGTTTTTGTTAATAAACTTTTGTTGGCGCCAGGGCAGGAAGAGTGTTAAGGCCAGGAGAGTGAGGCACTGCGTCAGGTAGAATTTTTTTTTCTTTTTGGAGGAAGACTAGCCCTGAGCTAACATCTGCTACCAATACTCTTCTTTTTGCTGAGGAAGGCTGGCCCTGAGCTCACATCCGTGCCCATCTTCCTCTACTTTCTGTGTGGGACGCCTACCACAGCATGGCCTGCCAAGCGGTGCCATGTCCGCACCCGGGATCCGAACCGGTGAACTCCAGGCCGTCGAAGCAGAACGTGCGAACTTAACAGGCTGACCCCTCAGGCAAAAATTTTAAGGCAGTGTCATAAAACTCAGTCATGGAGATAAATAATATTCTAATGCAATATTATTTAAAAATCAAAATTTAGGCAAAAACAACCCCCCACCCATAATGAACAAAATATCAAGATTTTAAATATAGACCAGATCAGACGGGACCAGGACTGGAGGGGGGTCAGGGAGGGGAGCTGTGCAGATGCAGAGTCAGGTCCTGTCTTTATTTACAATTTTAATCTTTTGTTCACCATGGATATTTTGTGTTGATTTTGTTTTTTAAATATCACATTAAAATGTTTATCTTGATAATTGAGGTTTTTGGCGCCCCCTTAAATTCTGCTCCTCAAGCCAGTGCCTCACTCATTCACCCTGGTCCCAGCCCTGAGGATGTCCCCATCTGCCCCAAAAGGAGGTGACCCCCTTTACCGGGGGGGACCCACAGCCTTCCCCGTGCCAGAAAATGGGCAGATCCTTGCCCACCTTGCAAACCAGACTCCTCGTCTCTGGAATCGATCAACTTAAGCACTTTTTAAACGAACTTTGTGTTGCATTAAAGGCAGTAAAAACAGCAGACCGTGATGGAGCTCTTAGCACGTCCTTAGCGTCGTGTAAGCAGTGTCTCCTTCAGTGCCCGCCAAGGAGCCCCATGCGACTGTTCCAGGTTCTCAGAGGAGGGAAGAGAGACTGAGGAAGACACTGGCATTCGTTCAGGGCACAGAGCTCGGAGTTCCCCGAGGAGAGTCCCAGAGACCCCAGATATTCCAAGATCCTGGGTTAGAACGGGATGTTTGGGGCCTGGAGTGATGCAGGTCAGGGAAGCCAGACCGGGGAGGAGCAAAGCAGAGCGACACTGAACGATGGGTAGGAGTCTGCCTGGTGGAGACAGGAAACGGCACGCCCAGGCAGAGGACACAGCGGGGACAAAGGCCTGGCCTCCCAGGGAAAGGCTGTCACGTTGACGCAGAGGAAGGTCCTGGACACGTGGGCTGGCGTGAGGGAAGCATTCAAATTTTTAGCACAAAATTTAAGGGGATGTCAAAAAACTCAGTCATCGAGACAAAGAATCTTTTCACAATTTTTTTAAAATAATTTTTTTCTCTCATTTTTAATCAAATATAATTGCATACCATGCATCCATCCTATTAGTGTTCAGTTCAGTGGGTTCTTAGATAGGTGCAAATTTGTGCAACTGTCACGAGTGCAGGATGAGATCAACAGTATTTTATTTTGTTTTATTTTTCCTGAGGAAGATTGGCCCTGTTGCCAGTCTTCCTTTTTTTTTTCTCCTTCTTCTCCCTAAATCCCCCAGTACATAGTTGTGTATATTTTAGTTGTGGGTCCTTCTAGTTGTGGCATGTGGGATGCCACCTCAGCGTGGCCTGACGAGCGGTGCCATGTCCGTGCCCAGGATCGGCACCGGTGGCAGGCATCCCACATAGAAAGTAGAGGAAGATGGGCACGGATGTGAGCTCAGGGCCAGTCGTCCTCAGCCAAAAGAGGAGGATTGGCGGCAGATTTAGCTCAGGTCTAGTCTTCCTCAAAAAAAACCCCAAAAAAACACACAAAAAAATGTTGCATCGAAATATGATTTTTCATCATGCCTCTCCTAGGCCTGCCCCTGCACTGCCTTTATGCCCCCCTTGAGCAAACCTGGGAGGCAGGGGATTTCCCACTGGACAGAGCGGGAAACCAAGTCTCCAGGAGGTGGGGGGCTGGTCTGCCCGGGAGGAATGGATCCAGGGTCCCCCCCCCGAGCACGGTGGAGGCGGGCATGCTGCAGGATTAGGAGCCCCAAGCCTGGGGGGGGGGGGACAGTTGAAAGGTGACAGCAGAGCTGGAGGAGACGCTACGGACTGAATGCTTGTGGGCCCCAAATCCATATGCAGAAGCCCTGACCCTCAGTGGGATGGTATTGGGAGGCGGGGCCTTTGGGAGGTGATTGGGGTTAGATGAGGTCATAGGGGTGGCCCCCCGCGATGGCGTTAGTGTCCTTGTAAGAAGAGGAAGAGACCAGAGCTGGCTCTGCACCACGTGAGGACACAGCGGAAGGCGGCCGGAAGTGGCAGGAAGAAAGGACCTGAGTCTGCCGGACACCCGATCGTGGACTTCCCGCCTCCAGGACCCTGGGGAACAAATGTCTGCTGTTTGGGCCGCCCAGCCGGTGGCATCTTGAGACAGCAGCCCGAGCGGACCCGGGCAGGAGGGCCGTGCGGGGCTGGGGAGGGAGACAGGGGGTCAGAGGGAACAGCGCGTGGGAGGGATGGCCGATGGGGGACCCGGCAGACTGCTGACCGCCTGGGTTTGCATCCCTGCTTCCCTGCTGACCGGCCGTGAGAGCTTGGGCACGTCATTCCCCCACCCTACTCTGTGCCTCAGTTTCCCCCTCTGCAAAATGGAAATAATAGCATTATCTAGGATCGTTCTGAGCACGAAATGAGTTCATTCTGGTTCCCCCCGGTAGAAGAGGGATTGTGCGTAGGAACTGCCCTCTGTACGGGGGCTGTTGTCTAACTTTCGGACACTGACTTAAGGCCCACTGGGCACTGATTCTCGAGGTGGCAACTCGACCACTTCAGGTAGAGTGGTCAGGGTGGGCTTCTCTGAGGAGGTGACATATGAGCTGAGACCAGAGTGACTCGAGGAAGCCAGGCTTGGGAAGATGCAAAGGGAGAGTGCTCCAGCACAGCACGTGCAAAGGCCCTGAGGTGGGACCTCACCTGGCATGTCTGAGGAGCAGAGCATGGGGGAGATGAGATCAGAAAGGTGGCCTTGGGAGCTATGGGGACGGGTCTGGACTTGACTCTGGATGTGCCCGGAAGCCATGGATTGGGGAGTTTGAAGCAGAGGAAGGCTCGGCCTCTGATGTCATTTTTTTTTTTTTTTTGCGAAGATGAACAAGATGTGATTCCTGTCCCCAAGGAAAGGCTTCCGGGTGGAGGTGAGTCATCATCTGAACTTTGAGACAGATGCTGGCAAGACAGGATGGGCTGGGAGGAGGTGGGGATGGCGCACCAGGTGGCAAAGATGGCAAGAACAAAGGTAAGGAGGTCAGAAGGCCGAGGCCTGGAAGCAGGGAGGAGGATGGGGGGGCAGGAGTCAGGGAAATGGGGGGGCAGTGGGAGGCCAGGATGCCTGTCCCTGTGACATCCCAGGGAGATGGCTGGGGAATCCGCTCTGAGGTCAAGCTTGCCTGGTTCAAATCCCACCTCCACTCCTCAAAAGCTGTGTGCCCTTGAGTTGGTGACTGAACCTCTCTGAAACACCCTCTTTTTTTCATGGGAAAACCAGGTTGTTGAAAGGATTACAAAAAACAATGACCCAGATGGGTATGAGGTAACATCTTATTGTCCTTTTAATTTGCATTTCCCTAATAATTGGTGTTCGAACATCTTTTCACGTGCCCGTTGCCCATCTGTATATCTTCTTTGCAGAAATGTCTGGCCATCTCCTCTGCCCACTTTTTGATCCGATTTTCTTTTTTTTCGGTCGTTGAGTTGTGCGAGTTCCTTACATCTTTTGGAAATTAACCCCTGGTTGGATGTATGACTTGCAAACATTTTCTCCCAGTTGCTGGTTGTCTTTTCGTTTTGCTGATGGCTTCCCGTGCCTGGCAGAAGCTCTTTAGTCTGATGAAGACCCATTTGTTAATTTTCTCTTTTGTCTCCCTTGCCGGAGGAGACGTGGTTTTCGAAAAGGTGCTGCGAAGACGGATAAGGATGGACACCTGAACATTTCCAAGGTTATAAACCAATGTGACCTCGATAAAAGAATTTTTAAAAAATGCCCTGGAATGGGCTTAGTGTGTTGAAAATGCTCCTTACATCTTCCTTACTGTTTTACCCTGAAAGCCACCTGAAGCCGCTCCCCTCCCTCTCTGGACACGTGTGTCCCCCTCAGCTGGTTCTCTCTCAGCACGAAAAGCCTGTCTCGCCGTGTCCGTCCTCTGCTCACCCTCCAGAAACCAAACACCACCGGAAAGCCGCTCCGATTTCTCTCTGAAGGTGCCAGGCACGGTCCTGCCTCTGGGCCTCTGTCTGGGCTGGTTCCTCTCCGTGGAACACCGTTCCTTGCACTACGTCCTCTTGGGGCTTCCCCTGGTTCACACTCAACACATTTCACATGCCCCAAGTCGCACATCCCACACCCCCATCTTTCTTCTTAGCCCCTAACACCATCTAACAGTCTGTCTATTTACTTATTCATCGGAACGATTATCTGTGCCCCTCACTACATGTCAGCGTCTACAGGGCGCACAGTAGATGCTCAGAAATACACGCTGGTTGAATGACTGAATGAGTCCCCGGCAACACTCGGAGGAGCTCGGCATTATGTTAGAAAGGAGGAAGCTTGACTGGCCCCTGAATATACAATGAAAGCAGGGTCAAAGATGGTGTCTAACTCATTCACTCATGAAGGGACCAGGGAGATGTCACGCCCGCTTCAGAGAACTCAGAACCACGCTTTTCCAGGCCGTCAGGATACCGGAGCGAATTTGCTCGGTAGACGCGAAACGACGTAGGACGATCCTCAGCTTTCCGTCAGATGCTTTGTACGTCGGCGGATGCCCACCCTTTAGCCAGTGGTGTCGTTGGAGGATGCGGTTCTCGGACAACTGCTCTCACTTCAGACACCAGCTGGCGACAAAAGCAGAGGTCCCCAGGGCCACCCTCGGGCTGGAAAATACACCGGAGCAGCTCAGCACTCAGGACAGGGCCCCACCTGTGATTACAGCGTGTGCGTCTCCCGGGGCGGCCGCCACAAGGTGTCACGAATGGGGGGCTTCAAACGGCGGGACGGTACCCTCTCCCGGTTCTGGAGGCCGGGGTCTGAAATCAAGGTGTGGGCAGGGCTGGGGCCTCGGGACCTTCTCAGGGAGATTCCGGTCCAGCCCTTCTGGCGGCTCCGGGAATCCTCGGCGACCCTTGGCTGGTAGATGCGTCCATCCAATCTTTGCCTTTGTCTTTACCTGGCCCCCTCCCTGCGGCTCTCCTTGTCTCTTCATGTGACGTCTCCTCCTTGTGTCCACAGTGCCCCCTTCTTATAAGGACGCCGGTCGGTAAACTGGAGCCCACCTTAATCCAGATGACCTCAACTAACTGAACCAATGACATCTGCAAGGACCCCATTTCCACACGAGGTCCCATTCACAGGTTCCAGGTGTCAACACCGACAGTGAAGATTCGGGGCCCCCGGGCTGGAGGGCGCCAGACGCACAGACCCGTCAGCCAGCAAGAGAGAAAGACCGTGAGGGGCTCTGCACGGAGTGCAGGAGGGGCTGGGGTGGGGGGGCAACCTTCACAGCTCTCTCCTCCCCAACGTCTCATCCATCAGCTTTGACCCCAAAACAGATCTCAGATCGATCCCTTCTCTCCAGCCTTTGGAGACCACCAGCAATCCTGCCCCTAACATTCATGGGACCCAGAGCAAGAATTCAAGGGGGCCACATACCCCACGTCTCAGTGTTCACAATTATACATCCAGTAACCAACTGCTAAACAAAATTTCTTCTATCCTCCCACCTGGACCAATGTTGCAGTGGATTACAGACGGCAGCATCAGGACCACAGCGAGAAACCACTTCACACCCACTAGGATGGTCACAGTCAAAAAGACAGAAGATACCAGATGTTGGGGAGCACATGGAGGCATCAGAACTGTCAGGGCTGGTGGGAAGGTGGAATGGGGCAGCCACTGTGGAAGTCTGGCATTTTCTCCGAAGGGTAAACGTCGACTGACCGTACGAGCCAGCCATTCCACTCCTGTCTGCCCGAGAGAAATGCAAACACACCTCCACATAGAAACTTATTTGTGAACGTTCTTAGCAGCAATATTTACAATTGAAAAAAGTGGAAACAACCCCAAAGTCCATCGGTTGATGAATAGATTTAAAAAAATTGTGGTCCGTCCACATGCTGGAATATTATGCAGCCACGAAAAGGAGTGAGGCCCTGACACGGCTGCACGTGGACAGACTTGAACACATGATGCTCAGGGAGAGACGCAGACACAGAAGGACACACGGCGTGTGATCCCATTGACATGAAACGTCCAGAACAGGCAGATCCACAGACAGAGAGTTTGCTCATGGGGGCCAGGGGCTGGGGAGGGGGTAGGGGTGACTGCTAACAGGGTTGGGTTGCTTTTTGGGGTGATGGAACGTTCTGGAACCAGATAGTAGTGATAGTTGCACACATCTGTGAATACACTAAAAACTGCTGGGTTGTACATTTGAAAGGGTGAATTATATGGTATGTAAGTCATACCTCAACGAAGCCATTAGGAAAAAGAAAAAACATGGCTGCAATTCTTGAACATTCCTCCCACTGGCAGATTCAGTTTCTCTTCTGCTTCGATCTGGGCTGGGTCTGTGAACGGCCCTGATCGATGGCATGGGGGAAGTGACACTCACTGCCAGATGCAGGCCTAGACGTCAAGAGGACTGGCAGGTCCTGTCTGGCTCTCAGGGCGTCCTGGGACCTTGTATAAGAAGGGTCAATACGCGGTAGGAGCGGGCATGGAGCGACCCCGAAACCACACAGAAAGGGCGAGGGGCCAGCCAGGCACCAGGGGGACCACACAAGCTGCTCGGAGCCCCCAGCCCAGCCCAGCAGCAAGCTGGACATCACCCAGCGACCCCCGTCAACCCCGCAGGGGACAGAAGAACAGCCGAGCTGAGCCCCACCTGCATTCCTGACCCACTGGGCATCAGCAATAAGGTGCCGAGGGGCTTTGTTACACAGTAACAGATTGGAATTCAAACCTTCCGAACTTCCCGCAATTCTGGTCCACAGTTAGAATTCTTGGACCCCCCGCGGTTCTGCCCCTGGAATGTGGCAGTGTGGGGAGGGCCAGCCCTAAGCCCTGGGCCGCCTCGGTTCTTTCTCTCCCCCAGGGTTTGTCCTATATCCTGAGGGTCCTCCTCTGCACACAGGTGGCAGCTCGGCTCACAGATCCACATCCCACGGAACAAACAGCTGCACTTTGCCGCCTCTGGGTCCCGGGGGGTGTGCACACTGGGGCCCAGCCTGCCTTTGGGAGGATGCCCCCGGGGCTGAGATCTGCCCACACACTGCAGACAGGATTCCTGAGTCCTGGGGACTGGGGTGAGCGCTGGAAAAAGGAGGTGTGGCAAGATGCACAGAAAGGGGGACAGCCCAGGCCACTCCAGTCCCTCACCTGGGTGACTTTCCCAGCATCCTTTTCACCTGTGCTGGCCAGGTAGCTAGCAGTCGTATGTGGCTCCTGGGCCCTTGAAATGAGACTGGTGCGACTGAGGAACTGAATTTTAAATGGAAAATTTAATTTTAATTAATTAAAATTAATTGGATAGAATATTTTGGGTATATCAGGTTAAGTAAATATATTAAAAATTAATCTCTCCCTTTTTAGTCTTTTTAAGGTAGGGGCTAGAAAATCTAATGTATGCGGCTCACATTTATTTTTTGAAGAATTTTAAAAAAATTGAGATGTAATTGACAAATAACATTCTGTAAGTTTAAGGTGTTGATTTGATACGTTTATAAGTTGCAACATGATTACCGTCATAGCAACTGTCATTTCTTGTTTGTGGAGAGATTTTCTATTTCTGTTTCTCCCTGGACCATGTTGTTTCACACAGCAAACTGAAGGAGGTTGTTTTTTCCATTTCTGAAACAGGAAATAGATCAAACACACAAAGAGCATCTGTAATTGATACGTCTGGCTTACAGAATAGAAACATTCACCACCACTGGGCTCACAAAATATTTAGCATTCCTAAATAACATATCAGCTAGTTTAACCCAGTTGTGAATTTTATAAAAATGGCAGCGTCCCATAGGTATTCTTCTGTGCTTTGCATGATCTTATGTTTGGGAGGATGTTCTGGGGACGGGCATCCCTGAAGTGCATTCATTTTCACTGCTGTATAATATTCCACTGTGTGAATCTAAACGAAGCTATGGGTCTGATCTTATTGATGGACATTTGGGTGGTTTTTCAGTTGTAGTTTTCCTATTACAACCAGCAGTGAGGGTTTCAGAACCCAAAAAAATCCTCTCTCATGTGATGAGGAACTGAGACAGCCCCTGGACAACAGCCAGCGGGACCTGAGGCTCTCCGTCCAACAGCCTGCGAGGATCTTGAATCCTTCCATTGAGGCATGGGTGAGCGTGGAAATGGACCTGCCCCAGCTGACATCTGGATGGCAGTTTTGTGAAACCCGGGAGCCAGACCTCCCACCTAGGCTGCACCCTGATTTCTGACCCACGGAAACTGAGATAAGAAATGTGAATTGCCTTAAGCTACTGTATCTTGGGGCTGTTTCTTACGCAGCTGTAAATAACTAATACATTAATGGCATAACACATATGTTTCCTTCTTTAATATCTGCCTCCCCCCATTGGAAATCCTCATTCATTGCCATGTCTGTCATGCCTAAAACACAGACTTTGTGCTGGCTGGTCCCTCCCCCATGTCCACAAGGTTGATCCTCTCTTTCTCTTTAAGTTCTCGCTCCAATGTCACCTTCTGCAAGAGGCCCATCCTATTTAAAAATGCAACTCCCCCACCCCACGTGCTCCCAAGCCCCTTGACCCTGCTTTATCTTTCCACGCTTTCTATTTCCTAACATGTCACATAATTTGCTTATTTGTTATGCGTCTGTTTCCTCTGTCTCCTTACTTCACCAATGTCGGCTCCGCCAAAGCAGGGATCTTTGCTTTGGTCACTGAGGCAGCCCCGGTGCCTGGCACACGAGATGCTCAGTCAATGCTTGTGGATTCCATTAGTCCGTTCCACTCAGGTAACCATCGGCTGCAGCCGCGGCCCCAGCCCTCCACCTGCCTCCCACGATGCAGCTGGGATAACATGGCTCCTGCCCCGGGGTTCCCAAATTCTCCTCCTAGATTCCAGCTTTAGCCTCCAGATTCTGGAGTCTGGGTTCCAGCATCCCCCCGCCCCCGGCCCCGGTTCTAGAATCCGGAGTCCCCCAGATCCAGGCTCCGGAATCCAGGGCCCCCGCCATCCAGACTCCGAATCCGGGATCCCCAGATCCAGGCTCCGGAATTCAGGATCCGGGCCGGGAGCCAGCGGCAGCCGTTGGGCTGAGATTTTGAAAAATCCGGCGCCAAACTTCGGCGCGGAGCGGGGGCGGCGGCGCGCGGAGAGGCACAGGGCCTGGCGGGGCTGGACCATCCCGGGCTCGGGGTTTCTCGCCCACCGTCCGCACCCCCTGCCCCCAAAGCAGACAGCAACTGGCCGTCAGCTTTCTAGCGTCCTGGGGTCCGAGGGCCCCAGGTTCGAATCCCGCTCCGCCACGCCCCTGCTGGGGGTGGTCCCAGGACAGGTCCCCTAATCTCTCCGTGCCTCAGTTTCCCGTCTTGGAACTGGGCTTGGAGCCCCCCGCGGCGGGTCGTGCCGGGGGAGTCAGCCCTGCCGTGCCCTGCCCAGACCTCGGGTTCCGGGGGAAGAGGGGGGGATGGCCGCAGCTGTCGCCGCCCCGCCTGCCCTGCGCCAAAATTTGAAAACCGCCAACGCCTCCCAAACTGAGCGCAGGGAGGGGGAGCCCGGGCCCCACCCACGGAAAGCGCGGGGCTTTCTGGGACTTGGAGTCCTTCCCTCGGGGGGTCCTCAGGGAAGGGGGTGCTGTGGACACCCCGAGTCCCGCCCTGTGCCGAGAGATGGTGGGGGTAGGAGGAGGGACCAGGCTCCATTTTACAGAGGGGAAGACTGAGGCCCAGGCCCACCCGCACGGACAGGACGGGAACAGCATCCTGGTGGGGGGAACAGCGCAGGCAAAGACCGGGAGGCGGATGGGACGTCCGATTTCGCAGAGGGGCAGCGCGCCCGGCGACGCGTGGGACCCTGCAGGCCTTGAGTGGCAGGCCAGCGGGGATGAGGTCGCCCGTGGCCCTCAGCGGGAGCTTTGATGGGGAGCTAAGTCTCGGGGTGGCGGGTAGGCAAGTGACCCCGTGCCACTCCCCAACGTCAACCATTCTTCTGCTCTCCGGCCGTGCCCCCTGTGGCATCATTTATTCATATTTTGCTCTCACGTTTTACCGTCTTCTATATTTGATATTCCTCCTACCGTGAGGGAGAGACAGCAGCATGGGGGCCACAAACACAGGGGAGCTTTTGAGAGACCGCGTGGTCACGGTGTCGCCGGGGACCCCGCCTGCCTGGGTTCCAAGGCGGGGCCGATGCTTCTGCTAAGAGGGGAGTATTGTGAGGGTCAGGTGTCAAGACAGGTGTGCAAGAAGGGGAGTCCTCGCCTGGGTGTCCTCGGAAGGCTGGAAAGGGGGTCACGTTCTCCGTGTGCGATTTGCTGGGATCCCTGAAGGAAGCTGTTTGAGCCAGGTTCCTCCGAGGGAGGGTGCATGCGGAGGAGGGGTTCTCCGGGCAGAAAGGACACCTGGCAAATTCCAGAGTGACGGCAAGGGAGCGATTCTCAGCTGGGGGGCGATTTTGCCCTCTAGGTGACACGTGGCAAATCTGGAGACGGTTTGGGTTCTTTCGACTGGAGGGGGATGGTGGTACTCTTGGCATCAAGGGTAGGGGGAGCCCAGGGATGCCGGACAACATCCCTCAGTGAATAGGACGCCCCCGCCCTGGAGAAAAATGGGGCCCAGATGTCCATAGTGCGGGCTGGGGAGACTCCGCTCCATAGATTTGCCTCTTCTGAGCATTTTATATAAGTGGAATCATACACTGTGTGGCCTTTTGTCTGTCTGCTTTCACCGAGCATGTTTGTTTTTTTAATTGAGGTATAATTGACATATAGTATTATATTAGTTTCAGGTCTGCAACCTGAGGATTCGACGTTTGTATATATTGAGCAATGACCACCACCATAAATCCATCACCGTGCATAGTTACAATTTATTTCATCGTGATGAAAAACTTCAAGATCTCTTAGCAACTTTCAAAAATGCAATGCGGTATTATTAGCTATCATCACCGTGCTGTGCGTGACATCCCCAGGACTTATTTATTTTATCACTAGGAGGTGGTACCTTTGGACGGCCTTCACCCATTTCTCCCACTCCTCAACCTGGCAACCACCAATCTGTCTCTATCTCTGAGCTCGGTTTGTGTTTTCAGATTCCACATGTAAGTGACATCACCGAGCATGTTTTCGAGGTTCTTGCACAACTTTTAATTTTAATGAAACTCCTAAGAGGTAGGTAGGGTATACAACGGAGGCACTGGACAGAAACCCAGAGTCACACAGCGGCCGAGCTGCGATTTTGAGGCCAGGCGGTTTCGCTCCGGACCCCGCGCCCTCCGCTCGCGGTTCAATGAGTGGCTCAGGATCGAGCGGGAAACCGAGCGCGAGATTCCCTCCCGCCCTCCGCCGCCGGAAACTACAACTCCCGGCGTGCCTCG
>NC_060280.1:95789208-95852825 GCF_021613505.1 Equus quagga
GGAGGAGCTGCGCGAGCTCAACGACCGCCTGGCGCACTACATCGACCGCGTCCGCGCGCTCGAGCTCGAGAACGACCGGCTGCTGCTCAAGATCTCCGAGAAGGAGGAGGTGACCACGCGCGAGGTGGGCGCGGGCCCCGGGCGGCCGTCCCGGGGGTCCCCGGGGCGCGAGGCGGAGACGGGCGCCGGCCCCGCCCCCCGAGGGGGCCGGGGTCCCCTGAGGGAGGGGCGCGCGCTGGAGCGGGCCCCGGGGCGTTCGGGGACCCCTTGTGTGCGAGGGGTGCACGCTGGGGCGGGTTTTCGGCTTCTGAGGGGCCCCCAAGAGATTTCGGGGGACCCCTGGGCTAGAGGTGCTCGCTGGGGCGGGGCCTGGTCTCTGAGGGGGTTCCCTGGGGATCCCCAGGTGTTTTGGGGATCCCCCCGTGCGACGGGTGGAGGCTGGGACGGCCCTGCCCACCGAAGGGGTTCCCCGGGCTTTCGGGGGCCCTCTGAGCGAGGGGTGCACACTTCGGAGGGCCCCCGGCCTCTGAGGAGCTCCTATGGGGTTTTGGGGATCCTCTTTACGAGAGGTGGAGGCTGGGGCGAGCCCTGCCCATCGAGGGGCTCCCAAGGGGTTTTGGGGGGTCCCTGAGCGAGGAGTGCAATCTGGGGCACACCTATCCTCAGGAGTCCCCAGGGTATCTCGGGGCCCCCTTTACGACAGCTAGAGGTGGGGCAGGCCCCGCAGACTGGGGTCGGAGGAGATCGTGGGATCCCCTGATCCTGGGGGTGTGAGCCGGGCGAGGCCCCGCCCCTAAGGGAGTTGTGGAAAGTCTCCGGGGATGCTTTTGGGTGTTCAGCTGTCCTGGGAGAAAAGTGTGGGATAGGTTCTCTGCTCTCCGAGGAGACTGGGAGGCTCAGGCCCTCTGAGGGGGCCCTGAGCAGGGCTGGAGGGTCTTACGGGGTGGGGGAGGTTCCCTGGGGCGAGTCACGTGGTCGCAGTTCCCATGGAACTTTTCAGGGCTCCAGTGATGAATCCGGGGGAGTTCGGGGGCTGGGGTGGGGGTTGGGCAGTCGGTTCGGCTCCTACCGGCCTGGCCTGGGTGGGGTCCGAGGGGAGGGGTCTGATGCGTGGGACCCGAGGGAAATTTGGGAGAGCCTCCAGACCGCGTCGGCTGATGGGCGGGAGCCTGGTCGGCCCCGCCCCCGAAGGGATGTGAGCGAAGGGGGTGACATGAGGTCTTGGGGATCCAGCGGGAAGTTTGGGTTCCAAGTGGGCCCGGGGCTTCACTGTAGCCGCAGGGAGCAGAGCTGGATAAGTGAGGGTTGGGGGTCCAGGGGGTCAGCGGGGGTCTAGCCAGAGCTGGGGACAGTGGCTGCCAAATTAATCCCCTACAGGTTCTTTTCTCTCTCCCCCTGGCCCCCCGCAACCCAGTGACCTCAGTTTTGTTCTCTGTACAGTGGGGCTGGAATTCGAGCCCAGAGTGTGGCCACCTGCCTCAGTGCGCACATCCTCAGGATGCAGGGCCCGCTTCCTACCTGCTGGCTGGTCCAGGCACCGTGTTTGACCTGGTTTCTAGTCGTCCCACCACGTTTGGGGGTGCTGGCCCCCCTGGAGTCCTACCTAGACTCCGGAGTCCTACCTAGAGCACACACAGTGGGTGCCTAGGGCCCTTGATGCAGCCCCTGTGTGTCTGGGCAGTGGCTTTATTTATTTTTCAGCTGCTTAGGCTCGCTGGAATGCAAGACTAACACGTGGGGGCCAGGGGAGCCTGCCCCGCTGTGTGCCGAGGGCTGGTGCACAGGCTCTGGTGTCCCCCAGGGTGACAGGTGTGTCCGCAGCGGAGCTGGGGCGTTCCCACCAGCTCGCCTTCTCCTGGAGCTGGCGGCCACTTGGGGGGTGAGGCAGTAAAGGCCCCTGTGGCTGTCCATGGAGCCAGCTGATAATGGGGGGAGGGGTGTGGAGCAGTGGGCCTGTGGGGTCACGTGGGCTCTGTGGAGGGAGTGACCTGAAGTGGCCTCGGTGGGGCCTGGGCTTGACAGGCTGGCTGGAAGTGAGCGGTGAGTGGGCGGGACGCAAGGTGGCTTCATCAGGAGGGACGTGGAGGCGTCAGGCCTGGGGACTTTACCTGTACTGCGGCTTGTTGCCTGGATGGAATCTGCCCCAGGGGACACTGGGCCACGTCGGGGGACATTTGTGGTTGTCACAACTGGGGCTGCTCCTGGCATCAATGAGTGGGGGCCAGGGATGCTGCTCCACACCCCACAGCGCCCAGGACGGCCCCCCACAGAGTGACCCGGCCCTGATTGCCGTAGTGTCAAGGTAGAGAAGCCACTTAAGGAAGCCTTTGAAGATGCCATCGGAAGCATTATAAGCACCCCGCATACTTGGGATAAAGCTGGACAGCTCGGGGACC
The DNA here is from genome assembly GCF_021613505.1 of Equus quagga. Classification (NCBI taxonomy): domain Eukaryota; kingdom Metazoa; phylum Chordata; class Mammalia; order Perissodactyla; family Equidae; genus Equus; species Equus quagga. The sequence continues at coordinate 95,791,605 of NC_060280.1, forward strand.
TCAGGTGAAACTCAGGTTCCCTCCCCCTGGGCTGGGCCGTCCTGCCCCCTTGTCCCGTCCACGCTCACTCGCTCCGTCACTCTTGTCGGACACAATCCCGGGCCGCAGCGGTGTGTAGATTCCAGGTCTTTCCCTTGGGGCGCTGGCTGGTACCTCCTGGCCGGTGGGCAGTCTTAGGGTGCAGGTGTCACCGGAGGGTTTCTGGAGGGTGGAGGTTGCTGCTGGGCGGGGGCACTGCCAGACGTCTGTTGGAGAAGGATCCTGGGTGCCGGGCGGGAGGGGCTTTTCCAGGGAGCTGGCCCAGCCGGCTGGGTGTTGGGTTCCTCCAGGCTTCAGTTTCTCTTACCGCCCAGGCATCCTGTTGCTCTGAGGGTGGGGGGGGGGGTCCCCGGGGGGGGGGGGGGGGGGGGGGGGGGGGTGTCCCCACTGGGCTGGGTGGGGGGCACTGGGCTGCACCGGGCAGCTTGGGAGTGGAAGGATAATGGGGGGCCTGAGGCGGGGCCCATGAGGGCCCTTGTCGAGCTGTGGTTCTCAGCGGGGCTGGTTTTGTCCCCTGGGAGGCAGGCAGCAGGCAAAGGCTGCCTCAGGTTATCCGTGCCCCCCGCCCCAGGCCACCACATGCTAAGGCATTTGTGGGGATTCTGCACGCTGGGCACTTGGGTGACACTGTCAGAGACAAAACAAAGGCCCCACTGTGCCTCCCCGTGTGGCTCGGGCACAGGTGCGGGGACATGTGGGCCTGCCGGGAGACGCCTGTCAGTGCTCTCAGGGTCTTTGTGAGCTCGGCCATCTGTTCGTCCGTCCTCTGGAAACGCAGGTTCTGAATCGGCTAGTGCCACAGGTCGGGCTCAGCCAACGCCCTCTGGAGAGAGCCAGAATCCGTGCTTTCCGCGCTGGGCGGGGCGGTCCCAGTCCTGCCTGCTCAGCTGGACGCTCAGCTGGACCCTCACAGGGGACAGCCACGGACACATCTAGTGGCACAGGCCAGGCCACGGCCCAGCGAGACAATTTCCACACGCTGAACTGTGGATTGCAGAGCATGCTTGTGTCACGACATTTCTTGTTCTTTTTTCTCCTCGGCCATTTAAAAGTATAAGAACTGTCCTGGTCCTGCAGGCTGGACAGGCAGGCGGTGGGCTGGAGTCGGGGCCAAGGGGCCTGAGTTTGCAGACCTGGCTGTGGGTGATTGCCTCATTGAGACAAACGGACATGTGCACATGCGTACACACACACAACGCAGACACAGAAACCCGGCACATGGCGAGAGGAACATGAGTGCGTTAAAAAGGCGCCCAGGGTGGTCATGGAGCGGGGCAGGCGAGTGAGGCTGTCCCCTCGGGCACAGACTGACTGGGCGCCGGTCTCCGGCCCGAGATGAACAGCGGGATAGAGTTTTCGTTACTCCCCGTCATCTTCCAGGCCCCTTTTGGCTATGCAGAAGAATGCGGGATGGCGCGGGGTCCCGTGTGTCCCGTCCCTGTCAGCCTCTGACCTCCGTGTCCCTCCCAACTGACTCCCCAGCATGGAGATGTCATGTGAACTCCTCCCACACTTCCCTCAGGTCCCTCAGTTTCCCTGATGTCCCCACGTGACACTGAGGTGCCCGTCTCCTCGGGCCCCTCTGCGTGGGGACAGTTCCTCCCATGCTCCACGATGGTGGCGCCCTGGCCGGTGTGAGGGGCCCGGGCAGTTCTGCAGGACGCCCCCCAGGGGCTTTCTCTGGCGTTTCCCACCACTCAGCCTGGGCCAATGGGGTGAATAACCTTTTAGTGGAATATTTTAAAAAGTTGAAGGTAATGCACAAAGCCCGCAGTGAGCGGAACGTCAGGAGCTGGAGTAGATCTCGACCACTGGCTCTTGGAGGCCCCGAGGCCCCGCGCTCCTCTGACGCCCCCGCTGCTGGTCGCGTTGCTCCCTGAAGGTCTTGTCTCTGAGCCCTCCCTCAGGGTGCCGGACCCTCCCATGGGCTTCAGAGAGTTCTGGAATGGGAGGTGGCAGGAGAGGGCAAAGACACGGGTGACCCCAGGTGCCCGGCTCTCTTTGGAGAGTGGGGCTGGCCTCTTTCTGTGAACCGAGGTTCATTCCAGAAGTCGGTTCCTAGAGGGTGGAAATGCAGGGAGGGCCCTTGCTGTGTGTGGGGGGAGGTGGCCAGGGCGCAGGGGGGAAGCAGCCGGCTCTGCTTCTCCTTGTCCGACTGCCTGCCTTCTCTCTCAGCTCCAGAAAGAGGTCTAACGCCTTTATTGAGGCGTATTTCCCATCTTACACACTTCACCCAGTCAGACAGTCCAGTCCAGTAGTTTTTAGTCTATTTAGAGCTGTCTGACCATCACCACTAATTCCAGAATGTTCCATCACCCCAAAAGCAGCCCCGTCCCCATCAGCATCACCCCCACCCCCTCCCCAGCCCCTGGCCCCCACGAGCCCGCTCTCTGTCTGTGGATCTGCCTGTTCTGGACATTTCACATCACTGGGGTCACACGCGGTGTGTCCTTCTGTGTCTGCTTCTCTCCCTGAGTGTCGTGGGTTCAGGTCCGTCCCCGTGCAGCCGTGTCAGGGTCTCGCTCCTCGTCACGGCTGCATCGTGCTCCAGCGGGTGGGGGGACACGTGTGTGGATCCGCTCAGAGGTCAGCAGACACTCGGGGTGCTCTGCTTTCTGCTGTGGCGAGTGCTCCTGCTGGGGACAGGCCTGGACGGGTCCCGTGTGGATGGACGTTGTTGCGTCTCGTGGGTGGACTCCTAGGAGCGGAACTGCTGGGTCACAGGGAAACTGTTGAACCATCTGAGAAGCCGCCAGGCCGTCTTCCGCAGCGGCTGCCCCTTCCTCCCCCGCCGGGCGTGGAGGTGCTGTGTCTCCACCTCCGCCCCAGCGCTCCTTCCCTCCCGCCTGTCCTTTTGACTCGGCCGTCCTCACGGGGTGACGCAGTGTCTGTCCTGGTTTGAGCCCATATTTGTGAACACGTGTGTGTGGCCCCGTTCACCTTGACATGCAGGGGTAAGAAGGCCGATGGGAAGTGTCAGTGGTGTGCCCTGCTGCTGGGTGTGACCTGGGCAGGGACAAGGGACATGGGCAGGCTGGGGTCCCTCCGGGTTGGCGGGGCTGAGCTGGGTGGAGAGGCCTCGGGGTTGGTAGGAGCTCATGTGTCCTGCAGCTGGCCGGCTGGGGGCGCCCGGTCGTGGGGGAGGGTCCTTGCCTTCAGGGGCCTCGCTGTCCCCAGGTGAGCGGCATCAAGACACTGTACGAGTCGGAGCTGGCCGACGCACGCAGGGTGCTGGACGAGACGGCCCGCGAGCGCGCCCAGCTGCAGATCGAGATCGGCAAACTGCACACTGAGCTGGAAGAAACCAGCAAAAGGTAGGGGCTCGTGGCTGATGGCATTCCGGGCGCTGGGGTGTACGGGGCTGGGTGGGCGCCGGGGGCAGGGCTTGTTACCGTGCGTGGCTGGGGCCGCTCTGAGAAGCACCCAGGGACCCATGGGGGCTCGGGTCCAAGCGGGGGTCCCCATTCAGGCGGCCATTCCAGGAGCAGCCGTGTGGCGTGTTGGAGGCCCCTGGGATGGGGCCGGCCTCTCGAGCCTGGACCTCTCCCTGCCTCGCCCGCCGCTGTGTTCCCCCACAAACGTCATTTGGCCCCAGGAGGATTTTGAACCCGAGCAGCTGTCCTGGGACTGAATCTCCTGGTAGCTCTCGGTGCTGGGCCCGCTCGCCCTTCCCAGAGAGGAGGGCCGGCTCCAGGCCGCATAGCCCCAGCTCCCCACGGATGCCCCTCCCTCCTCTGCCCTGGACCTGGCATGCTGGCTGCCTCATGTGTGGCGAGGTGGCTGTCCGCCCCAGTAGACTTCGGGCCAGCTCCCCAGGGGGGCAGGGTGGGCGACCCTTGGGCTGGGGGCTTTTCTCTGCTTGTTCACATAGCACATTCTCCCGCCTGCTTCTGAGTCAGGCTCATGGGACGCTTGGAGGGCGAGGTGGTGCCGGTGGTGTCATGGCGCGAGTAGTAAAGTGATTGACATGCCTCCAGTGTTTAAAGTAACGAAGGAGACCATGAGGAACACAGGTTCACACAGGGCCCCTGTCATCCTCACAGTGACCCTGGCAGGGCCGAGTGCCAGCATCTCCGTTTACACGGAGACTGAGGCACGGGGTCAGGGCCTTGTCCGGGGTCCCTCAGCTCGGTGGTGTCCAGAGCCACCTTCGCACTTGCAGGAGTCTTTCCAGCTTTTGTTTTTTTTGAGCCATTTTAGGTTTACAGGAAAACGAGTGGAAAGTACAGTGTTTCCCAAATTCCCCTTCGTTTCTCTGTTCTAAACATCTTGCATCAGCGAGTGTGCCGCACTGTGACAGTTGCTGGGCCGGTGCCGATACATTGTCATCAACCATAGTCCACAGTCGACCCTGGGGGTCCCCTTGGTGTTGTGCGTCTGCGGGTTGGGACAACTGGAGGATGACACGTGTCCACCGTCATCGTGCCACGCACGATGCCCCGAAAAGTCCCTGTGCCCCACCAGTTTCTCCTCCCCAGCCCTATAGACCGTGCATCCCTGGCCGTCTCCGTGGTTTGCCTTTTCCAGGGGGTCCTGGAGTGGGACTCATGGTGTGTCGCCCTCAGGCTGGCCTCCCAGTTGTGAGGTGCGTTTCCAGTTCCCCCTGGGGTCGCTCTGCTGGAGCAGAGCGGAGCAGACAGCCCGGCAGAGACCCGCGCACACAGCCGCCTGGTCCTTGACAGGGCGCGGGGCGCGGTGCCTTCCTCAGTGGCCCGCTGGACTGTCCCGTTGTCGCTGAGGCCACTGGTGCTGGCGGGAGTGACTGCCCGTGTCGGAGCCGTGCTTTCGTTGATTTAAGGCCCGCACTCTGGAAGGGGCCGGCTGTCCTCCCGGGTCCAGGCGCCTGTCCCGGTCCTGCCTCGGCAGGTGCACCCTGCCTCTGCTGGCCGAGGGGCCCTTCCAGACCCAGGGTGGCAGGTGTCGCCCAGACACACTGCCCTCCTGACAGCTCTTGGCCAGCGCTTTCCTCTCCTGACAAGCTTATCACCAAATCCCCATGCAGACGGAAAGGTGGGGCCCCGCAGGGGCTGACCCCTGGGCCAGGGCCTCCCGCCTAATCCTCCGGGAATTCCTGTCTCGGGGTGAGGCATCTGCTTACGGGCGCTGCAGCAAGCGAGAGCCACTGCTCCCCGGCTTTCCGGGCTGTTCCAGGTGGTTCTGCAGAACCTCGGATCAGCTTGGATGGTGGTCTAGAAATGTCTGTATCTCCTGGTGCCTCTGCTCCCGTCACCTTGGCCTTGTTGCAGATCCTGAACCTGCCAGGCACACCTCACCCCCAGGCCTTTGCACTTCCCTTTCCTCTGCCTGAACGCTCTTCTGGGACTAGCGGGCCTGGCTCGCTCCATGCTCCCCTCCCGCGGCTCTCTGTTTCATGGGCTCCCGCGGGACCTCCGCAACGTAACAGTGCAGTTCCCACCCAGCACACACACGTTACTCCTCCTGTCCCTGCGTCATCTGTCCTTAGGCTCCCGTCTGACAGGCAGCATGTGTCTCTGTCTTCTCCACCCCTGAGGGCAGAGGCGTCCTCCAGGTGTGTCTGCCGGGAGGGCGGCCTTCTCCACGAAGCTGGCGCTCAGTCACGCTTGATCACACAATGACTGCAGTTTCTCCAAAGTCCGGCAAAGGCCCCTTGAGGGCTGCGGGGTTTGCAGCCCCCCGTGAGCAGAGGAACCAGGACTGTGCGGCTGAAGCTCAGGGACCCCAAGACCCTTGTGGAGGCTGTCCGTCCAAACCTGCCTAGAGCTCCAAGGTGGACACGGTCAGCCTTGCGGCTTAGTCACTGGTCTTGATGCCACCCCACCTAACGCAAGCTGATGTCGGGTCCCCGTGCTTCTCACCTGGGGTGAATCTGCCCCCCGGGGGACACCGAGTGATGTCTGGGGACGTTTCTGGTTGTCAACATTGGAGATGCTCCTGGCCTCGAGTGGGTGGGGCCAGGGATACTGCTCAACACCCCACAGCACCCAGGACGGCCCCCCAGAGACAGTGACCCTGCCCCAGTGCCCACAGTGCTGGGGGGGGACCCCTGGGTGTCCCCACTGTTGCTGAGGATGGCCCAGTGAGCTCCTTGGAGGGGGAGGTGGGTAGGCGTTCAGCCCCAGGAAGGCTTAGAGTCACGTTTAGAAATGTTCGGGAGCCCAGGGTCCATGCTCTCAGTAGCCGTGTGCTAAAGAATTTGGCTGCCATCCTAAGTATTTAATACCGGAGGTAATCGTCTTTTAGGATGCTGGGGGAGCCCGCTCAACATGGCTCATGTTTACAAATAAGATCGACTTTGCAACAGGGTTATAATTTGTAACTTTAACAAATTATACGTTAATTTTTTAAAAAAAGAACATAATTCTCCCCAAAGTGCTCTCTCCTGTGTCTGAGTCTCAGACAAGGACAGGGAAACCCATGCCCAGAGGGTCTCTGAGCGTCTGCTTGTATTTGGTGGCAGGCGGCGTCCCAAGGGCGCAGGGCGGGTTTGAAGACAGGGCGCCTTGGGCCGACAGGCTGGGCCCCGGCACCCGGTGACCGCGGTTGGAGGCCAAGGGGAGCTTGTCCCAGCCGCCTGAGGGCTCCCTGCCGTTGCATGCTGCTTGTCCCCGTGCCTAACTTCTCCTGTTGACTTTCAGCTCCAAGAAGCGAGAGGGTGAGCTCACAGTGGCCCAGGGCCGCGTCAAGGACCTGGAGTCCCTGTTCCATCGGAGCGAGGCAGAGCTGGCCGCTGCCCTCAGCGACAAGCGCAGTCTCGAGAGCGACGTGGCGGAGCTTCGGGCCCAGCTGGCCAAGGTGGGCCCCGGGCAGCCCCCAGTCTGCAGGGGGTCTCTGCGCCGCCGGGCCTGTGCCCGTGCTGGGTGCTGGGGTGGCTGAGGGACGTCCCGCAAGGGGCGAGCGGCCTGGGGTCCGACACCAGTGGCCTGCAGGCCCCTGACCCAGCTGACACTCCACGTCGGAGTTTGTGTGTGTAAGGGGGTCACCCAGCTTGTTGTCCGGCATGTCCCAGGCAGAGGACGGTCACGCGGTGGCCAAAAAGCAGCTGGAGAAGGAGACGCTGATGCGCGTGGACCTGGAGAACCGCTGCCAGAGCCTGCAGGAGGAGCTGGACTTCCGCAAGAGTGTCTTCGAGGAGGTGAGTTGTGCGGCCCGCCCTCGCCTGGCGCGGGGCGTCAGTGTCCTGGGGCCGCTGTGACAAAGTGTAGCAAACTGGGGCTTCAGCCACTGGCGATCTCCCCCGTCCCGGTTTTGGAGGGCCGAGGCTGGGGTCAGGGTGCCGCAGGGGCATGCTCCCTCCCGAGGCTCCAGGGAAGGGTCCGTCCTACCTCTCCAGCTTCTGGAGGCTCCAGGCGTCCCTGGGTGTGTGGCCGCGTCCCCCAGTCTCTCCTCCAGTGTCCCACAGCCTCATCTCTGTCTCCTCTGTGTGTCTCTTATGAAAAGACACTTGTCATTGGGTTTAGGGCCCACCCAGATAAGCCAGGATGACCTCATCCTGAGACCTTCAATTATATTTACAAAATTATTTTCTCCGAATAAGGTCCCATTCACAGGTTCTGGGGTTAGGACATGGACACCCTTTTGGGGCCACCATTCGGCCCACTGCAGACCCTCCCTGTCTCAGAGAGGGCTGGGGCCCAGCCGTTCCCCTCAGCCTCCTAATCTCTGGGCCTCGTTTCCTTGGCATGGCTGCGCCTGGCTGGGTGTGCCTGAGGGTCCCTGGTGGGAGAGCCGGGGCTCTGTGCCCTCGGAGAGTGGGGCTGGTGTGGGAGCCCGACATGCCTGGGCCCATCCTGCCGGGAGCCTGGCCCCTCGGGGCCCTCCTGCCTCATCCTCACAAAACCCATTGTGCTGTCATGGCCCAGAACGGAACCCTGGGGGCCTGTGGTCCCTGCTGGGAAGAGCTGCTAGTGGGAAGCATATCCATGCAGCTGAGGAGCGGCTTCCAGCTCCAGCCAGACCCCAAGAGAGCCGGAGCCGCCAGGGCAGCTGGGATGGAGGCTGCGGGCCGTGTTGACGGGGGGTACATGGGGGGTCCCAAACCTGTGGGGGCCCCTGAAGCTACGCCTGTGAGGGAACCTGGGAGCGGACGCTTGACAGACCCCCTGAGGGAAGCCCTGAAGAGAACCGGGAGGGGGCGCAGGAGGGGGGCCAGGAGGGCACCCTGGCAGGCCTCCAGCAGGGGGGCCCTGGGATGGGCCGCCAGGAGCTCTTGCAGCGGAGCCGTGCGAGCAGCCCCGGGGGCCACTGTGCAGGTGGGTGTGCTGGTCGGGGTCCCGCGAGTCACCCAGCTCTTTGTAAACAGCGCTGGCTTCCTTTAGAAACATCCCTATTGTTCCTGGAAACCAATGACAGCGATAAGGGGCCACTTTGTGGGCTGGAGCAGGTTTCGTAGAACAGAACCCGACTTCCCCGCCCCTGGAGCCCCAGTTGGGGCAGCTTCGCCCGTGACACGTGTGGCCAGGGTGTCACCGTCATGTCCCACTGCTGTCCTGAGCGCTGGTGTCTGTCTCCGACCCTGGGCACCTGGGAAGGACTCCACCAGGAATTCTTTTTTTAAACAACAACTTTAGTGAAATATTTCCAGACCATAATAACACTTTCAAAGTGTACAATTTAGAGTGGTTTTTAGTACATTCATGGAGTTGTGCAACCATCACCTCTAATTCCAGAACATTCCATCATCCTAAAAAAACCCCCACACCCATTAGCATTCTTGATTTTTTTCTTTTCTCAGTTTGTTAGTTGAGATAAAATGGAGCTCTTCAGAACATACAGTTATTTTAAGGGAAGTTATTACGTTGACACTGTTGTGTAAGCATCACCTCTGTATAATTCCAGAATACTCAGTCACCCCAGAGGAAGCCCTGTCCCCATCAGCATCACCCCCAGCCCCTCCCCAGCCCCTGGCCCCCACGAGCCCACTCTCTGTTTGTGGATCTGCCTGTTCTGGATGTTTCCCATCTATGGGATCACACGCCGTGTGTCCTTCTGTCTCTGCTTCTCTCCCTGAGCGTCGTGTGTTCAGGTCCGTCCACGTGCGGCCGTGTCAGGGCCTCGCTCCTCTTCGCGGCCTCGTCGTGCTCCGGTGCGTGGACGCACCTGTTGTTTATCCGCTCAGCAGCAGGGGGCGGTCAGGCTGCCTCCACTCTGGTGACTGGGCCTCACGCCTGTGGGCTGTGTCACAGGCGGTGCTTGAGGACAGGTCGCTGGCGCGAGTGCCCGGACGTTCATTGCGCAGTTTCAGCCCTTGTGCTGCCTTGTGCTCGGGTCGGGCCGGGCGGGGGCGGAGCTGGGGTGTCCCTCTGGGCCGTGCCCTGCCACCGCGCAGCACAGCGGCCGTGTCTCCATCCCTAGGAGGTGCGGGAGACACGGCGGCGGCATGAGCGTCGCCTGGTGGAGGTGGACAGCAGCCGGCAGCAGGAGTACGACTTCAAGATGGCTCAGGCGCTGGAGGAGCTGCGTGCCCAGCACGACGAGCAAGTGCGGCTCTACAAGCTGGAGCTGGAGCAGACCTACCAGGCCAAGGTGCGCCGGGCGTCTGGGGCGGCCCCGCAGCCCTCCCGCCCTGCGCCGGCCCTCACCCGCCGTCCTGTCCCCGCAGCTGGACAACGCCAAGCTGATCTCTGACCAGAATGACAAGGCCGCCAGCGCCGCCCGGGAGGAGCTCAAGGAGGCCCTCATGCGGGTCGAGTCCCTCAGCTACCAGCTGTCCGGCCTCCAGAAGCAGGTGACGGGTGACAGCCCTGCCAGCTCCGCCCTCGAGCCGCGGCCCTTCCCCCGCCTCTGGGCGGTGGGTGCAGCCTGAGGGCCAGGCCGTCCCTTCCCTCTTGGGCCCTGAGTGGGGCTGTCAGGCCCACCGGCCACTGCACCCTGGCTCCCCCAGACCTGGCCTTCGGCCCACGACGCGCAGAGGCTGGCCTGACCTGGCCTCGCGAACCCCTCCGCAGGCGAGTGCAGCTGAGGACCGGATCCGCGAGCTGGAGGAGACCATGGCCGGGGAGCGGGACAAGTTCCGGAAGCTGCTGGACGCCAAGGAGCGGGAGATGACGGAGATGCGGGAGGTGATGCAGCAGCAGCTGGCCGAGTACCAGGAGCTGCTGGACGTCAAGCTGGCGCTGGACATGGAGATCAACGCCTACCGCAAGCTCCTGGAGGGCGAGGAGGAGAGGTGGGCGGGAGAGGGGGCGGGGGGCGAGGAGGGGCGGCCCGGCGAATCTGGCCTGCTTCTGGGGCTGCCGGGTCCCACCGCCAGTCACCCCGCCCCCTGTCCCCAGACTGAAGCTGTCCCCCAGCCCGTCGTCGCGGATCACCATCTCGCGGGCCGCCTCGAGCAGCAGCGGCAGCAGCGTGTCCACGGCCGTGCGCTCGGGCCGCAGCAAGCGGAAGCGGCTGGAGGCCGAGGAGTCGCTGGGCTCGGCCTCGAGTGCCATCGGCTCGGGCAGCAGCAGTGTCAGCAGCTTCCATCTGGCCCAGCAGGCCTCGGCCTCGGGCAGCGTGAGCATTGAGGAGATCGACCTGGAGGGCAAGTTCGTGAGGCTGAAGAACAGCTCGGACAAGGTGAGGGGCCCCTGAGCGCGGGGAGGGCCTGGCCGCAGGGTCTTGCCTGAGCCGTGTCTCAGGCACCTGTCCCCTCTGCCAGGACCAGTCTCTGGGTAACTGGAGGATCAAGAGGCAGATTCTGGAGGGGGAGGAGATTGCCTACAAGTTCACGCCCAAGTACGTGCTGCGGGCCGGCCAGACCGTCACGGTAGGTGGCTGCAGAGGGGCCGTGGGCAGGCTGGGGGTTGGGGGGAGTGGCCACCAGTGGGAGGGAGGTGGCAGTGGCAACCACACTGGTGACGGGCTGTGAGTGGGGGCTGCGATGGGGTGTGGGGGCCCTCGAGAAGCAGGACATGGCTTGGGGGTGGGGGCAGTGGTTGAGCACCAAGCGGAACAGCCTCTGCTGTCGTGGGTCACCTGTGTGCCAGCATCGTCCCCTTGGGCTCTCCCCGGAGCCCTTTGGAGAGCCTAAGTGATGTCCCAGGGTGCCACAGTGGAGGTCTGGGTCCAGGCTGTCGGGGCCGGAAGGTATTGGCAAGAGAGCCAAGAGCATGAGCCTGGACCTGGAGCCAGCAGGCTTCAGATCCGAGCCCAGCCGTTGGCTGAGGTGAGAGCCCTTGGCCCCTGTGAACCTCAGGCTCCTCTTCCATACCCTGGTGACCATTGTCCCTGGGCGGGACCCAGTAGAACCAAAAGGATTAAACGTAAATGTCCAGGGCATCTGGCGGGGCTGTGATAGGGGATGGCTGGTGACATCTGCCACTGGGACCAGAGCCACTGCTCACGGGAGGCCCTCCTGTGTCCCCAGGTGTGGGCAGCTGGTGCAGGGGTGGCCCACAGCCCCCCTTCGACGCTGGTGTGGAAGAGCCAGAACAGCTGGGGCACAGGCGAGAGCTTGCGGGCAATCCTGGTCAACGCCGACGGGGAGGTGGGTGCCTGGGGCTTGCGGGGGGCACCCTCTGTCCTGGGTCGCTCCTGGGGTCGCCCTTGTCCAGCTCGCGCAGCACTGCCTGCCAGTGCAGGTGCCCCGGGTGGAGCCTTGGCGGGTGAGCCAGCACACGCGGCCCTGGGCCCGGGCCCTGTATCGGATGGCGCTCTGCAGCGTGGCGATGCCGTGTCCGAGCATCAACCACCAGCATCGTGCGCTGGGCCCTGGCGGCTGGAGGTCGAGTGTCGTGGCTCTTGTCCCTCGCAGGAAGTGGCCATGAGAACGGTGAAGCAGTCCTCGGGGATGCGGGAGGCGGAGAACGGGGAGGAGGGAGCCGAGGAGGGAGCCGACTTTGGCGAAGAGGATCTTTTCCACCAACAGGTAGAGGCCCTGGGGCGGCCCCCGCGACGGGCACTGGAACGGGGACACACGCGCATGCGCACACACCCACACACACACGCTGCTGGAGCTCTGGGCAGAGCGGTCGCCGCCGATTCCTGGCCACCCGGGCCTCCCTCCCCTGGCTGGCTCCTCGGGCGGCCGTGGGGGCGGCTCTCCCTGTCTTCCTGGGTCTTGTCTGGTGTGTGGGGCTCGGGGTACTGCCCGGGGACCCCCGGGAGGAGGGTGTTGACGCCAGTCAATTCTCTGAGTGCACTGCGCAGCCCCCAGGGTTCCCAGCGATGCTCTGACACCACGATGCCCTGGTCTGAGATGCTGGTGACTGAAGTCACGGCTTTCTGGGAAAGCTGGCGAGCCCAGGAGCCACGCTGTAGGAGACAGAAGTTGTGAGACTTCCGGTGTCTGAAACCCAAAACCCTGTCGTGTTGTGTAGCTCGGCACAGAGATAGGGGAGACGTGTGAGGTTCTGGAACAGGGACGGTTGAGGCCCAAGCCGCTGGCCCTGTTGTCCCGTTGGGAGCTGAGCTTCCTGAGATGGCCCAGGCGCTGGGCCGCCGCCCGGCTCACTAATTGCTGCTGTCCTTCGTTCCAGGGGGACCCGAGGACCACCTCCCGCGGCTGCCGCGTGATGTGAAGGGAGCGCCTCATCGCGCGTCCTTCTTCACCCAGAGCCACTGAACACTATTTTTCTATCATTGGCTTCTTTAGTCCTTAATACCTTTCTAGAGAATTTTTAAGCAAACGGACAGATCACAGGGTGGGTCTCTCTCCCTCCTTCCTGTCGGTGGGCCCCTCCGACCTCGTCCATCACACTGTCCAGGAGACTTCGGTGCCCCATTTCACCATTTGGTTGAATTCGAGGCCCAGGAACCACAGGGTCAGGGGAGTGGGCTTGGTGGCCGGGGGGAACAGCGTGACCCTGAGTAGGTATTCAGTAGTAGTGGTTTCTTTTATTAAGCTTTTTTACCAACCAAATTCAGATCCAGGTTCCGACCTGGGGGGTCAGGGGCACCCCTGTCAATCATGTCTCAGCTGACCGGAATTGGCACCGAGGTGCCTGTCGCAGCAGTGGGCAGTCGCAGGTCTGTACTCTGGCCCGTTCCCCCGGGGCTGGTCACAGTTCCCGCCCTGGCAGTGGCAGGCCCCGTGTCTGCCCTCTTGGTCTGGGGCGCTCTGGGGCGGGCCGCCTCCTTCCCTTTCTGGCTGCCTGACCCTGGCGTTTCTGGAGCTTTCTGTAGGCAAGTTCCTCACCCTGCAGGACCAGTGGGGCAGGAGAGAAGGAACCTTGGGGCCCAGGGGCAGTTCCATTCTATGACTTGTCACCAGGTAAATGGTGAGGGGACAAGTTTGACAACCTCAGAAGCAAGCGCCCGCGTTTCTGAACAGTGTCCGTGTGTAGCGAGTGCTCCCGGCAGGAGGAAGGTGGCCACTTCCCGACTCCGCCGTGCGCGGGGCCAAGCCCCGACCTCCGTTTCCATGTAGATTCTTCCGCAGACGGCAGCAGCCCAGCTTCTGTCCGGGACAGAGGGACTCCTGGGGGACGGCCCCCATCACAGCCGCTTCTGCCGCGGCCCCGGCGCCCCCTCCTGCATTAGCTTCCCGCCTACATCCTCCCACGTAGATACACAAAAGTTATTTTTTTAACGGATATTTATTTTTTTACATTGGTCAGTACTCAGATTGCCAGGATCCTGCTCGGGGGGCTGGTGCCAGGGTCCCCAGGACAGTCCTCCCAGGGGTGGCATCCCGGGGCCTGTCCTGGTGAGCTCTGAGCCCCCAGAGGGCAAACTCCTTCAGAAAGCGCAGCTCAAGTCTTAAAGACGCAACCCTGAGCCATGGAGGCGTGCCGGCGCCCACGGGTCACCCTCGGCCCACCCAGAGCCTCACGCCTGCCCTACCCCACATGCGTCCCAAGCATCTGGCTTTCCTTAGGAATTGCTTTATGGCGAGGAGGGTCAGGCCGGAGCCCCAGGCCAGGGAAGTGCCAGTGGCCCACAGAACACAAGCTCTGCTGCTGCCCTTGTGTCTAGAATCTGCCAGGAGGGAGCCCCTTACTTTCAGTCCGCATCTTTCTAGGGCCTCCTTAAGTTGCCAGGCTCCGGGCTGTTTCCCCCATGGAGGGGAATGTGTCTCCAGGCCCCGGAGAGTGCTGCCTGTCCTGGCTGGCCACCACCCTGCCCTACCCCCTGGGTAACCTTGCCTTGGAGTGCTTCCAGGGCCCGAGGCTGGGGGCTGCCATCTCCTCCCGCCCTGGCCTAGCCAGAGCTGGGTGGACACTTGGGGTGCTGGTGAGGTGTGGGGAGGGTGGGGCTTGGTGGCCCCCGGACATGCAGGAAGTCTGCAGTGGCCCCGACTGCACTCCTGGATGTATTTTGGGACTCTGGGGATCAAAGCTGTGTCCTGGCATTTGGGTCTGTCTTGCCGTCTGGGCTCGTGGACAGGAAGGAAGGGGAACCCCACCCTCCCCGCAGGCCCAGATGGCCCCCCTGGTGCCTGCAGAGCCCCCAGGCACGTAGATAGGGCTTGATCTCGTGTTACCCCCACCCCACGCTGGTCTGGCTGAGGTCTTGGGTGAAACTGGGAGGTGGCCCAGGCAGCCATTGGGGTGCCCTTGGCTGTTGGGGGGGAGGGACCGCTGGCCTTGGTGGCTGGTGGGTGACTGGAGGTGGGTGATGGTTGTTGGTAATCAAGTGTTCACAAACACGGAGCAGGAAGCTGGGAAGCGATTTGCACCCGTTAACCATGCTTAGCTTTAAGCCACGTAAAATGATGTGGAAATGGTCCCCTTGTCTGCACCCCTATCACGTGATTGAGTGGCACCCTTCCTGGAGAAAAAGCGGACTCGGCCCAGCCCTGGTGAGGGGGCAGCCTGCCTGCGGGTATGCAGGGAGGGGCTACACTGACCCAGGTCTACACCGGGGGCCCTTCCCACCAGCCTGGGCCCCCACCTCGGACCCACTCGCTCAGCTACTTTGCTAACAGCGAGGGCCCTGGGTCGGGTTGTCTGGACCGTAAACCCAGCAGTTCTATTTATATTAGCACATGCCGGTCGGGACTGACATTCCCCAAGGACGGCAAAGCCACTCAAAAGGTCTTAAGTCGGTCTTGCTGGTGCAGTCGGCCGAGAACCAGTCTGGTCTGGACCCCACGCCGAGATTGGTTGCTTTTTAAGATGCATGCCAAACAGGTGGTCTTTTTCTCCGATGATTTGTAATATACATTTTATGACTGGAAACTTTTTATACAGCACTCCAATAAACAGTTTGGTTTTAAGGCCTGGCTCCGAGTGTACGCCGACGCGGGGCTGCCCCAGCCCCCAGTGAAGCGGGTGGCTAAGACCCACCCAAGGGAAAAGGGAGAGTCTCCCTGGCCAGGGTACGCAGAAACCCCCCGCGCCTCCTTAGCCCCACCCGTGTTTCCTGCCTCGGCTTTCTACCCGAGGCTCCGACGCCAGGCTGTGCTTTTGATCACGTGGTTCCCCTCCCCCAACGTTCCCTCCCGGCCCCAGCGCGCAGTGTAGACCCGCCTGTCGCCCTCTGCGCATGCGCAGGGGGCCGGCCCGGAGGCGGAGCCTGACCGTGGAGTGACGGGCCTCACCGCCCCGGGGCAGGTCGGAGCCGCCCCCGCCCCCGCGAGGCCTCTTAGCCCCTGGAGTCTGAACACGAGACATCGACTCGTCGGTGACGGCCTGCTCCCATCTGCGCATGCGCAGGGTGCCCCGCACAGCCTTGCGGGAACTGTGGTCCGGACCCGCGCCCAGCACGCCCGGACTCCACTTCCCGTGGTGCCCTGGGCGGCCGACTTCCGGCGCGGGTACGGGTCGGCGCACGCGGCCGCGGTCTGGTTGACTTTGCCGAGCCATGGAGGGCGGCTTCGGCTCCGACTTCGGGGGCTCGGGCAGCGGCAAGCTGGACCCGGGGCTCATCATGGAGCAGGTGAAGGTGCAGATCGCCGTGGCCAACGCGCAGGAGCTGCTGCAGGTCCGGGGCCGGGCCGGGGGCGGGGGTCGGGAGCCTCCGGGGGGCGGGTCGCGGCTGACGGCTCGCGTGTCCCCACAGAGGATGACGGACAAATGCTTCCGGAAGTGCATCGGGAAGCCGGGGGGTTCCCTGGACAATTCCGAGCAGGTGAGACCCGCGGGGTGAGCTGGGGCCGTGGCTCCGGACCCTAGACTGGTTGGGGAGGTGTTTGCGCGTGCGCGGACTAGCGGGGCGGTGGACAGGTGTCTGCGCGTGCGCGGACTCGAAGGGCCGTGCTGGGTGGGCCGTGCGCGTGCGCAGTCCGCTGCCCGGGCCGAGCTGAGCCGCGCGCGCTCCCGCCTGCAGAAGTGCATCGCCATGTGCATGGACCGCTACATGGACGCCTGGAACACCGTGTCCCGCGCCTACAACTCGCGGCTGCAGCGGGAACGAGCCAACATGTGACCGGGCCGCCGGCAGCACCCCTCCCCGGCCATGTCCACAGATGTCCTTGGCGGAACGGGCCGGCGTGCGTGGACTTTACGAGGACGCGACCGGTGCTGGGACACTGGGGACTCCGCCCTCTCCGCCGCCCACCCGCACCTGCCAGCACCTGCAGCTCGCGTCCCGGGGGCGCTGGGCACTTCCCAGAGCGCTGGCACCCCTCCTGCTGTGCCCAGGTCTACCTCGAGTCCTGGACCCAGAATCCGGGTTGGGACCTGGGGGGACGTGGTCAGACCCCAACTGAGCTGTGACCCCCCCACCTCGGGGGTGACAAATAAATTGCCGAGGGGGCGCGGAGAGCACCCTGTGCGTCTTCCCTGCAGGGATCTCGTGGGAGAAGGTGCCGCGTGCACCTGGGCACCCCGCCCCCATCTTTTCTCCGGGGTGGTACCTGGTTCGCAGGTGACCGGAAATGTGTTCGCACCCAAGGGGGCCTTGAAGGTGAGGCTGACCTCGCCCAGTCCCAAAGGCCACCCTTTCCTCCCATTTCTGGGTCCTGGATGAGGGACAGCCAAGTGGTTCTTGCGGTGACAGGCAGTTGAAGAGCGAGCAGGCTGGGGACAGGGGCTGCGTTTATTGGGACAAAACACACAGTACAAGTGCCTCCTGTTCCCCGCGGCTCCCCCACCCCCGCCGCCGCCTGGACGCCCCCTGCTTGGGCTTGGTGGCCAGCTGGTCCCTGCTGCCTTTCCGGCTTCTCCCAGGCCTGCGCAGCCACGTGGCGGTCACTCCTGGATGTTCTGCCCGATCCAGCCTCTCACGGCAGCCACCCGGGTATAGACGCCCGGGAAGTGGGGCCGCCCGCAGCCGTAACCCCAGCTGGTGACCCCAGTTAGCACCCACCGGCCGGAGGGCTCCCTGCAGGCAAGGGGGCCCCCAGCGTCACCCTGAGGAGGAGAGAAGAGGTCCTCAGAGCAGGCCGGTACCTCCCCGACCGCAGCCCTCGGGCCTCATCACACCCGTGGGTCACCAGGGCTCGCTGTGAGCCTCACTTGCTATCTGGGAGAAGGCTTGAGTGCTAGGATGACCCATTCATCTGGCTGGCAGGCGTCTACGGACCCCCCACCACTGCGGTCCCGGAGCCGAAAGCGCCTCGCACGGCTGCCCCTCCCGTCCCTGCTCTGCGGGGCCCGGGGAGGACGCGCGGGAGTGGAAATGGGTTCATGATGGACGCCAAATAAACGGAGCGAAAACTCCACGGCCGAAAAGGTGCCCGGCTCGATCCGCGTGAGAAGCTCGCACTGGAGGGTGGGGCCTGGCTGGGGGGCCCTGGAGCGAGGAGAGCTCGCCCTCCTTCCGGGTGGGACCTGGACCCCCCCCCCCCCGCCCCCCTTTCAGCGGCGAAGTGCGCTCACCGAGCAGCTGTCCACGCCGCCCTGCGGGAAGCCCGCGCACAGCATGCGGCTGCTGATCTGCACCGGGTAGAAGCGGCGACACGTCTGCTCGCTCAGGAGGCGCACGGCCGCCTTCTGAAGCTGCCGCGCCATCGAGCCTGCGAGGGAGACGGGCCGCTGGAGCCGCGCGCCCGCCCTGCACCGTGGGGCCCCCACCCCTGCACGCGGGGCCCGGGCTGGGGGGCCTTGCCGACGCCCCCGGACGCCTACCTCCCTCGCGCACCGAGCCCCAGCCGGTGATGACGCAGCGCGCGCCGTCGGGGGGCCGGGGCGCGGGCTCGGGCAGGCAGATGGGGCGCACCAGGCGGCTGCGGCGCACGGGCCCCGCCAGCTCCAGCAGCGCCACGTCGTAGTCGAGCGTGTAGAGGTTGTAGAAAGGGTGCCTGTGGATGCGCGCCACGCGCTCCAGCTGCCCGTCCGCGCCGCTCAGGAACGGCGTGCCCAGGAAGGCCGCCCACTGCTTGGGGTCCCCGTAGCTGCGGGGCGCGCGGGGACAGGCGTCGGCCCGGATCCCCGGCCCCCGCCCGCCTGCGCCTCCCCTGGACCCTGCCCGCGCAGGGGCTGTGTCCGCGGCCTCGCTTGTGCCCCCAGCGGCCGGCTGGGGACCGTGGGCAGGGCGCCTGACCTCTGGCCTCGGGTTGCTCATCCACAAATGGGGCTAAGAGTCGTCCCTTTCTCCTAGGGGAGGGGTGAGGGCGAGGGGACCCCGTGCCCCTGCCCACTGTTTCTGACCCTGGCGCGCAAGGCGCACAGTGTGCACCCTGAGCTGGGTGTCTCCGTGGAGGACGGCGCCCCTCGCCTGGCTCACCGACTGAGCACCCTGCCAGGAAGGGGACTCCCCACTGGGTGGCCTTTGGGGGCTGGCGCTAATCCGAGGGGGGCGGGGTGTGGAAGTGTCCTGCAGTTCCCCAGAGACCCGGATGTCGCCCGCACGCCTGGCCTGGGACGAGGAGAGGCTGCAGACCCCCCCGGGTTTGGTGAGGGCTGCAGCGCTGGACTGGCCCCCAGCGCGGTGGTCGGGCCCGGGGGGCGGGGGGGGCTGCCGGGAGGAGGAGAGGCCTGGGGCAGTGGGGGCCGGAGGCGGGCGGACTCACACGTCGAAGCAGTGCGCCGCCGACAGCAGCCACCTCTCGGCCACCAGCACGGCCCCGCAGCGGTGCTCCCGGCGCCGCAGCCACAGGCTCACCTGCCACGGCCACTCCCCGCGGCCCGCCGCGCTGCCGCCCACGATCCTGGTCAGCGCCGCCGCCGGCGCCAGGCCGCAGTCTGCGGGGATCGGAGCGGCAGGTCGGCGGGGTGCACGACGGCGCCTCCTCCGCGCAGCCCGCCGGGCGCCCCTGTCGCGCAGTCCTTGAGTGGGCGCGCTGGGGAGGGGCAGCCGGGAGAGGACGGGGTCCGCCTCTCGAAAACTCGGCACGGAGGAACACTGGACCTGGCGCTTGGTCCTACAAACGAGCCTCTGCACTTTCCTCAAGTAACATTCGAAGTGCATTTAAGTTTGTTTCCGATATCCTCAGATTGGGGTCAGGCTAACGTCCCCTCCCATCACCACCGCCGCCTCCAGGCATCTCTTGGTGCCACCGGGGCCGAGTCTCTTGCTGCCCCAGGGCCTTTGCACACCCTGGGCCCCTGCCCGGATGCCCTCCTGCTGCTCTGTACCCGGGTCCTGTGTGACCCAGTCTCCTTCCCCGATACTTTCTCCAGGCTGCGACACCCGCCCCCCAGCACAAGGTGCACCTTCAGAACACAGCTGTAGGAAAGACAAACCGGTGGTTTCAAGGGGTGCGGCAGAGACCACCCTTACCACCCCTGGGGACACTTCCCACAGGCCTTTTCCTCCTGGGGAGCCGTCCCCCTTGCCCAGCCTGCTCTCCCGCCACCCAGCTGCCTTCCCTGCCCCCCAGGTTTGGGACGGGCCCTAGAAGGGAACAGAAGGGCTGTGTCCTCGCCTGGAACAAGGGGAGGGGAGCCAATTGACCACCTGCCCGGCTCCCTACCCTCGACCCTCCTGACACCACAGGGACCTGGCCCAGGACCAGGAGGCCTGGAGCATCCGGGACCTGCAGCCAGCCCCTCGGCCACACGGAACAAGGCCGCCGTTTCCTGGGGCTTCCTACCCGGCCAGCCCCCAGGGGCAGGACGCGCAGCCTGTGGCTCTTGGAAAAGCAGTGGTCCTCAGGCTGGGAGGCCAGGCCCCATCAGCCAGCCACAAAGGACCAAAACGCCCGCTGCTCCCAGCGTCCCTACTGGACGCCCCCCCGCCCCCCCGCGCAGACGGGCAGAGACCGCTGCAGGGGCACAGCCGGGCGGGCGCGGCGCCCCAGGGCTTGCAGGACCCAAGTCCCAGCGCCTCAGCCTGGATTTCCAGTCCAGCTGCAGAGCTTCCCGCAGGGGGTTCCAGGCTCGTTGCTGCACCTCTGTCTTAGTTCTGGGGTCCCCCTGGCCGCCCAGAACCGGGGCATGTGGTCTGCGTTGCTCTGAGCCAGTAAAGACTGTTTCATTCAACGTCCCCTGCACTGCACTCTGCCCCCAGATCCCCTAACACCTGTCCCCTCTGTTGGTTCCTGCGGTGGGCAGGCCGCCCCCCTGCAAAGAACCCGCGAACCTGACCTTGTGGGTGTGGGTCCGCGTCTGGGGGAGTCAGGCCCATCGGGCCAGGACCGCGTCCAAATGTGCAGGGAAAGGAACAAACCCCCTCGGGACACATGGAGGTTGTGATGGGGCTGTGGGCTTGTGAGCGGTCCACCCGGCTTCTCTGTAGTGGGGTTAAACCCAGCCATGGACTGAAGGACGGTGGGGACCTGGGGGGGGGTGGCGGGCGATGAAGGAGGCGGGGCACAGAGAGGTCTCCCGGCTCAGAGCCTCTAGGGGTGTCCCCGGGAGGATGCCGACAGACGTGGATGTGGAACAGCAGGGATTCTGGGAAACTCCGCAGTGAGAAGGAAGGTGCGGGCCACCCACCCAGACCAGCAGCCCCGTGTGCCAAGCACCTGCCCCTTGGGGTTGCCCCCAGAGCTTGCTTGTCCCTGCCTCCCCAGCTGCAGGTGGCCAGACCGGACATGGCCCCCGGAATCTGGGGGCTAGAGAAGTGGGGGCAGGGCTTGTGGCCCAGAGCGAGGTGGGGGCGCAGAGAGGGGCATTTGGTCCCTGGAGGCCAAGCCCAGGGCAGTGGGGGATGGGGAGTGGGTGGGCTCACTAAGACGGGGCCGCCTGGCACCCCCCTGTCCCCCGGAGCCAGAGCATCTTCTCTCTAGTTGTCCTGGACGCCTCGGGGGGCTGCTGACTGACTGCCCGGCTGAGCCACAGGAAAGGGCCTAGATTCCATGGCCGTTATTTTCGACCTACAAATCCGGCTGTTCTGTAGAGCTCTGACTAGTATTTAATAAAAATGAACTCAGAGTTTTAGACACGAGCGGAAGCATCCCAGGGGCACCCTCACCGTCCATGTTGCCATCGGCCGTGACGGCCGCGCTGTCCTGCACCGGACCGGGGCGCCTGGACACCCCTGCAGGCCTGGCGGGGAGCCTGGGGGTCTGCTGCCCGAGCCCCAGCTCTGTCCTGCTCTGACTTCCCGTCCCTTCTAGCTACCTGTCGTCACAGCGTGTGTGTGTGTCTCTCGAGTTCCCTTCTGCCCCCGAGCTTGGCACGATGGCACCTGGCACAGAGGAGGGACTTACGAACTCTGGCTGAGTGGACGGGTGACCCCAGCACGGACACCCGCCAGCCAGGGGCTTCCCCCTGCACCCAGGGGACCCTCAAGAGTGTCCTCTGTAAAATGGGAGCAGACAGGGCTAGCAGGATAAGGCACATGCCACCAGACAGCGTACGTCTGCGGCCTGTGCCCGTGTCCCCGGCTGTCAGGGCCTGGGATGGGCTGACTCGCGTCGCCCCCACATTCAGAAGTTGAAGCCGGGACCCCCAGGACCCCGCGATGTTGCTGTGTTTGGAGAAGGGTCTTGAAAGAGGTGACTGAGGTAAATGAGGCCATGAGGGTGGACCCCAATCCCACGACTGGGGTCCTTTCAGGGGAGGTGAGGACACGGACACGCACCGGGGGACAACCACGTGAGGGCACAGGGGGACAGCGGCCTCCACACACCACGGAGAGAGGCCTCGGGGGACCAGCCCTGCCAACGCCAGCCTCCAGCGTGGGGACAATTAATTGTGCGAGCCGCCCAGACCGTGGGACATGGTGACGGCCACCTCGCAGACTGACCCAGGACCCCTGCCACCCCCAGTGTCACTCCACCCCTCCCAGTACCTGGTGGCTGGGGCCCCAGGGTGGTCTCCGGGGCGTGTGGAAGCGGCGTCTGCCCCCTGGTGGTGGTCCCCATGGCGGTGGCGGTCCTGTTGGCAGGGTGGCTGGTCGCCCCGCTGGTGGCCAGGGGGGTGGGTCTGCTGGCCGTGACCCCCGGAGCTGTGAGGCCAGCCGTCGTCCTGGGGGCCTGACTGGTGGTGGCGGGCGTCCTCGTGGTGGCTGGGGGTGGCGCGGGGAGGGGCTGCGAGGACATGGTGTCCAGGATCCAGCCCTTCAGCCTGGTGATGCGCGAGTACACGCCGGGCTTCTTGGCCTGGGCACAGCCGATGCCCCAGCTCACGATGCCCGCCAGGTAAAACACACCGGGGGTCTCCTCGCAGGCCAGGGGGCCCCCCGAGTCGCCCTAAAAAAACAGGAAAGAGGGCTGGCTGGGACCACCCCGGTGCCCTCCCGCGTTCCCACCGTGGGCACAGGGACTCAGGACACCTGGCTGCAGACCCAGGCCTGGCCGTGTGACCTTGGGTGACCTTGAGCAGGTCACTTCTCCTCCCTGAGCCTCACTTGTTCTTGCTCCCGTTTCAGAGATTAGGAAAAAAAAAAAAAAAAATACAGAAAACCCCAAAGAGAAAAATAACCCTCGAGGATATTCCCACCACCTGGAATGAACCACGGCTCGCCGGCCACCCGTCTTTTTTTTCCACCAGTAACACATTTCTTTAAAAATTTAGAACGTCACGATAAAGCTCAGGCCGAATAGCAGGCCGTGTTTTCCAAAGACCGGCTGGGACGACCTCTCCCACCCGACGTGCTCCTTGAACGCGGGGACCCTCCCGCTGGGTGGGTGGTGGGGTCCGTCCCTGCCTTGAACCCTTAGGATGGCCGAGCCCACAGAGTCCGGGGGCAGCAACGCCAGGCGACTCAGTAAAAAAAAAAAAAAGGGCCATGTGCTTCCGCCTTGGTTTCTCGGGAGCCCCGAGGGCCCAGCAGAGACCGCGAGGGGAGGCCACGCGGAGGGCACAGCCGATCCCGCCAGCGGCCACGAGCAGACGTGCAAGGAGAGATGCCTCCCCATCGGGCCGGGGCCTGGGACTCTGCGTGGCATAGACAAGCCCCATCTGAATTCACATCTCTGATCACCACGAGTGGTTGTTTTCCACCGCCAAGCTCCAGGGTGGGGTTCCACCGTGGGGAAACTGAGGCAGCCCCGCCCCAAGGCACAGTTTTCAAACTCCGCCACCTGACACCGCTTTCCCTTCCATCTTGGCGGACACGTCGAGCGCTGGAGACATCCAGGCCCGCGCCAGCAGCCACGCCAGCGGCCGGAGGGACACGGGCACGTCGCCTGGATGTCGGCCGGCTCCCCGTTGGGCGCGCTCACCTGGCAGGAGTCCACCTGGCCCTCCAGGAAGCCGGCGCACAGCATCCGGTCGGTGAGCGAGAAGTTGTACAGCGCGCTGCACGCCTTCTGGTCTATGATGCCCACCGACGCGCGCTGCAGGATGTCAGGCTTGGACGCTGCCGGGAAGAGGAGACCCCCGCCCGCCCCGAGGCCACTTACAGAGCCGCCCCGTCCAACAGCCGGTTTGGCTCCGACGGAGCCCGGGAGGGAGGGGGCGTGCAGATCAAACTTTATCAACAGCAGCTGCCCCGGGCCCGGGGGGTGGGGGGGGCCTGAGTTTGCGACCCCCTGGAGGAGTG
The DNA here is from genome assembly GCF_021613505.1 of Equus quagga. NCBI lineage: Eukaryota > Metazoa > Chordata > Mammalia > Perissodactyla > Equidae > Equus > Equus quagga. The sequence continues at coordinate 95,815,302 of NC_060280.1, forward strand.
GCGGGTGGGTGGCTCGCGGGCGGGGGCTCACCGTTCCCCTCCTGCGTGTTCCCCCAGCCGGAGATCATGCACTTGCGGCCCACGGGGAACTTCTGGACGGCCAGCGGCAGGCAGACGGGCTGCACGTACTTGTTGAAGACCAGGGGCCCCGCCAGCTCCAGCACGGCCACGTCGAAGTCCAGGAGGCCGGGGTCGTACTGGGGGTGCAGCACCGCCCTCTTGAGCCCCATCTTCACCGGGCTCCCGCCGACGCCCGCCAGGGACGCGGTGCCCAGGTGGGCCCGCACTAGCTCCACCTTGGTGCTGCGACGAGAGGCCGCTCACAGCCCCCTGCCGTGCCCCCCCTCCACCCCACCCCGGGGACGCCACCCCGGGGACCCCGGGGAGGAAGGGCCGCACGGCTGCTCCCCCAAAGACCCCGACGGATTCTCCTGGCCCGACCCACAGAGCCCCCACTTCTCCTTCCTGCTCCCCCCCCTTTGCAAGGGGGCGTCCAGACACCCGGCTGTGACCCTGGGGGCGGGGGGTCAGCTGGTGACAATGGGGGGCCGGTGGGCTTACTGGTTGAAGCAGTGCGCGGCCGACAGCAGCCAGCGGTCCCCTACCACGGCCGCTCCGCAGAAGTGCCGGGACCCCTCCTCCAGGCTGGCCTGCCAGGGCACCTCCCCGGGGGCGGCTCCCAGCCCGCCCACGATGCGGCTGGGCTTCTCCAGGGCCGGCCGGACCCCGCACTCTGAGGGGACGACAGGGGGCGTGCGGGCAGCCCGGGCCGCTCGGAGCGGGGACCCTCGTCCCCACGACCCCAGCGGAGAGACGGGGGCTTCAAGGGTCCTGAGGTCTCACTGCTGGGGGTGGGGGGACACAGGTCCTAAAGGAGCAGACGCACCGCGAGAGCCCGGCCCACCAGACCCAGACCCAGACCCAGACCGGCCGCCACCAGGAGCAGCGCGGGGCGGCCCCCCGAGCCGAGGAAGAGCCGGGTTATCCCGGGATGTGCAGACGCGGTGGGCGTAAGCGACGTGAAATGAAGCAGCTTTGATCGGCTTGGAGGTTTGTGGGACCATAAAGGGGGATCACTATCAGATCCGGGCTGCCACAGAGCCCGGCCCTCGGAAACCACATAGGGAAGGCAGACGGAGACCCTCGGGGCAGGAATTCAGGCGGCTCCAGGGCCAACAAGGTGAATTTTCTTTTTTCTTTTTTTTTTTTTTTTTTGAGGAAGATCAGCCCTGAGCTATAACATCTGCCACCAATCCTCCTTTTTCTTTTTTTTTGCTGAGGAAGACTGGCCCTGAACTAACATCCATGCCATCTTCCTCTACTTTATATGTGGGACGCCTGCCACAGCGTGGTTTGCCAAGCAGTGCCATGTCCACACCGGGGATCCGAACTGGCAGGCCCCGGGCCCCCAAAGGGGACATGCGCACTTAACCGCTGTGCCACCGGGCCAGCCCCCAGATGAATATTCTTAAGGCGACAGAGCGAGGCCCTTGGAAATGTCTAAGACGGTCGATTTTCTGTTATGTGTTTGTCATCACAATTAAAAATAAAAGTGAAAAAACAGATAAGCTGATTTGACCCCTCACCTGGGGAAAAAGCACGCAAACACGTGTACGGAGTTTTTGGAAAAAAAAGAAACGATGCTTCTCAGATATTAAAATAGGCACAGCTGTCTCCCGACGCCCCCTCCGGGAAGCCAGCACCAATCCACCCGACCCCGGGGGTGGGCGCCCCCTCTGCCTGCCTGCCCCCCAATACCTTGCGGCTTAGACGCAGTGACTGGGTCCCGAGGCGCAGGGCTGGGGGCCAGCATGGGTGGGGTGGGAGTGTCCACCCCCCGGCTCTCGGCGCTGCTGGGCCAGGCGGTGCTGGAGATGGCGGGCGCAGGGGCCACAGTGGGGGCTGGGGGCTTGCTCGGGGTGGCGATGGCCTCCAGGATCCAGTTGCTCAGGCTGGTCACTCGGGCGTAGACCCCTGGCCGCCGCGCTTCTGCGCACCCGATTCCCCAGCTCACGATGCCGGCCAGGAAGAACCTGCCGGACGGCTCCTCGCAGACCAGGGGGCCCCCCGAGTCCCCCTAGGAGACAAAGGGACGCCCTCAGCAGCAGCCAGGCCAAAGCCCAGAGCCGTGGGGTCGGAGAAGGAGCCCTGGACGGGGACCTCCCTCCACGAGCTCACGGGGCACACGTGAGCTGATAATTCACGTGTCAGAACCCCAGTTCTCTTCTGTAAAAATAAAATAGGACCATTGGACTATGGGAATCTCAAAGATCGATTTTAGTTCTACCACTGGCAGTTTAAAACCCAAATAAACAACATCCCCTCCCCTCCTTATGCCAGTAGATCTTTGATAATGTCACCACTTGCTTAAGTCAACAGTATGACTGCCCTGCTGGAGCCCGCAGACGTCTCACGACAGCAGCAGCGTCCCCCCAGAAGGGCCTGAGCTGCCCTCGCCCCATCCTGTCTTGCTCCAGCTCCCCGTGACTCTTGCGTTCTTAACCCGGGGAACCCGGGGGCCTTTCCCGGCGGCCTCGGGCAGGGGGCGTGGCCTGGGGCTCACCTGGCAGGAGTCCACCTTGCCGTCCAGGTAGCCGGCGCACAGCATCCGGTCGGTGAGCGAGGGGCCGTACAGGCCGGCGCACAAGGCCTGGTCCAGCAGCTCCACCGTGGCCTTCTGCAGCCTCTCCGGCTTGACCACTGCCCGGGCGGGAAGACACGAGGGGGCAGCGTTTCAGGGCCCCAGGCAGCCCCCCTGAGCCGGGAGGCAGAAGGACGTCGTCTCCTCTCCGAGCCTCAGTTTCCCCAGCTGCCCACCCAGCCCAGAAACTAGCAAACACTAAAGGTTTCACCGATGATTATGGATATGAGGCATCAAAGTTGACACCCCACATGGGCCCCTCAGCTCCCCCTCCCAAAACCCGCTCTGCCCTGAGGCCCCCCTCCTCTGCTTCTGCTGTGACTCTCGTCCCGCTCTGCTGGAATGGAAAAACCCAAGTCTGGGCTGCCTACCCCAGGGCCTTTGCACATGCTGTTCCAGCTACCTAGAATGCTTGTCCCCGCGGAATGTGCTTGCCTTCCTGCTTCATCTCTTCCTCAAGGAGGCCTCTCCTGACCTCCCCGTTTAAACTGGCAGCCCTCCCCCACTCCATCCCCGTCCGATTCGTCTCCCTGGCCTCCAACACTATCAATTATCTTGTTTAGCATCCGCCTCCCCCCGGAACCGCACCATCCAGTACAGTCACCACGGGCCTCGTGGGGCCATTTAGATGCAGACTGAGATTCAGTAAAATGAAATACAACGTAAAACTCAGTTTCTCAGCCGCCCCGGCCGCGTTCCACAGGGCTGGTGGCCCCCATAGCGGACGGCACAGGCGCAGAGCATCAAAGTACGGTCGATTCCCGTTATTCCCTGCGGTTCTGCTCCATAAAGTCGCCGGGAACACTGAATTAGCGAATATGGACCCGCTGCTCCCCGGGGGTCCCAGGGGGACAGTCCTGCCGGTCTCCGGCTACGACATTGTCATTAACCGACCTACGCACGACCTTCTGTCCCGCGCGTTTCTGTCTGAAGACGCCTTATTTAATACACGCTGTCGATTCCTTGACCCTGAACTCACAGCCTGAGCGAAACTCAAATAATGGGTATTTTTTCCTAAGACGCAGTCCGGCCTTCCTGTCCTTAGAAACACTGGCCAGCACTCGGCGAGCGGGCCATTTTACACAGCAAAACGACCCCCAAAAGCACAAAGATGCAAAAAAAAAAAAAAAAAAAAATGCGGCAGAAAATACACCGCGAAAAGGACCCTGCTTTCCAGCCTGAGCTGAAACAAGAAGGCAGAGCGTCGCCTTGTTCCAGCTCAGCCGGAAACGTGCGTGTCCTCGACTCAAAATCTTCACCCCTCTGCGCGCGGCGGCAAAGGGAAGTTCCCGCGAGCGTCCGATTGCGGCTGCGAACAAACGACGTTCGCGAGTAAGCGAATTCGCAAACGGGGAACCCGCGGATAATGAGGCGGGATGGTAACCGCAGAACCCGCGGATAATGAGGCCAGGCGGCGTTTTGCCTGATTTCCGGCGGGGCCGCGGGAAGACGGGCACTTACGGAAGTCCTCCTTGAGGTAGCCCCAGCCGGAGATGAGACACTTCCTCCGGGGCGGGAAGATGTGCGTGGCTGCCGGGAGGCACACGGGCTGGACATGCCTGCTGAAGGGGAGGGGGCTGCCCAGCTCCAGCACCGCCACGTCGAAGTCGGCCGTGTCTGAGTCGTAGGCGGGGTGTGTGACGATCCGGGCCACGCGGGCCCGCACGGTGCTGGCCTCCGAGCCGCTGAGGGAGGTGGTGCCCGCGTAGGCCACCCACTCCGTGGGGTCTTGGAATCTGCGGGGGGGTGGGTGGGGGGAGAACACACCACAGCTCAGGGGACCACGGAGGGGAAGGGAGCAAAATGCTAAGGGGGCGCCCCCCAAACTGAGTCATCCAGACCAGATAATGTTGTCACGCAGCATCGTCAGAAATCAAAATAAATGCAGAAAAATTAAAACCCATTTTTTAGCAGAGACGGGATCCGACGGGGCTGGGATTAGGGTGTTCAGGGGGCGCCCCAAATCGCCGGCCCTGTAAGAAAGCGTCTTTTCACGCCGACTTGTGAAACATCTAAATGGATGCAAAAAACTCCAGGATGAACACAATATCGACATTTTACGTAAACACGGCACCCCACCCGTTCCCCTCCCTCCCCTTCCCCGGACCCCGGCCTGGCCCATCAGGTCTTCATTCTAAAATCGGATGTTCTGTTCATCGAGGATTTTTTTCTCTTGCATTCATTTGGATTTTTTTTTTCTTGAGGAAGATTAGCCCTGAGCTAACATCTGCTGCCAATCCTCCTCTTTTTGCTGAGGAAGACTGGCCCTGAACTCACATCCGTGCCCATCCTCCTCTACTTTATATGTGGGACGCCTGCCACAGCATGGCTTGACGAGCGGTGCCATGTCCGCACCTGGGATCCGAACCAGCGAACCCTGGGCTGCTGAAGTAGAACATGTGAACTTAACGGCTGCACCACCGGGCCGCCCGGCCGTCACTTGGATGTTTTACAAGGTGGCGTGAAAATCTCCCCCGTCGGAGGACGGAGGGCCTCGGGCGGCCCCTCGCATCGCTGCCCCCAGGCGAATGCCTTGCTCTCCTCACCCTGATCCCGGCCCCGAGGGACATGTGCCTCGCGGATCCCACGCTCGGTCCACAGGACAACACGCTTCCCAGCAGAGTCCGGGGCCAAACCCGCCCAGCCCGTCGCCTGAGCCGCGCTGGTCGCTGGCCGCCCGGCCCCAGGCAGGTCCTGGGCGTCCGGGGGCTGCACAGCCCAGCCCCACGGCCCCAGTCCCCTCCGCCCTCAGCGCCCAGCCTCCCTCCAGGGCCTGTCCCCAACCCCCTCTCAGCTCAACGTCACAACTCTTCCTGCCGTAAAAGTGGCTAAAATGGTAAATTTTATCAGAATAAGAAAGAAAGAAAGAAAAAGAAAAAAAAACTCTAAGACACACTCTTGGGACAACTGAGGAAAACTGAACATGGATTGAATACTGGGTGACATGGCACAATTTTTAAAAATGTCCTTGGGGGGCTGGCCTGGTGGTGCAGCGGTTGAATGCACATGTTCCGCTTTGGCGGCCCTGGGTTCGCTGGTTTGCGTCCCGGGTGCGGACATGGCACCGCTCGTCAAGCCATGCTGTGGTAGGCGTCCCACATATAAAGTAGAGGAAGATGGGCACGGATGTGAGCTCAGGGCCAGTCTTCCTCAGCAAAAAGAGGAGGATTGGCAGCAGATATTAGCTCAGGGCTAATCTTCCTCAAGGAAAAAAAAAAGGGCAAAGGCTCTGAATGAACATTTCTTCCAAGAAGCTATATGAATGGCCGATGAGCACAGGAAAAGATGCTCAATGTCACCGATGATCAGGGAAGTGCCGATCAGAAGCACGATGAGACGCCGCCTCACACCCACGGGGACGGCTGGAATCAAAAGGACAGATAAGCACAGGTGTTGCTGAGGACGTGGAGAAGTTGGCACGTTGTGCACGGCTGGTGGGAATGGAAGACGGGGCAGTGGTTGTGGGAAAGTGGATGGCGGTTCCTCCAAAAATTAGACACAGGATGACTGTGTGAGCCAGCAATTCCGCTCCTACATCTATGTCCAAAAGGGTTGAAAACAGGGACTCAAAACACGTTCACCGCAGCCAAAAGGTGGGAGCGACCCCAGTGTCCATGATGGATGATGGACACACACACTGTGGTTCATCCACACCCTGGAATATTACGCAGCCGTGAAAAGGAAGGAGATCCTGACAGCTGCTCCCACGTGGACGGACCTGGAGGACGTGATGCTCAGGGACGTGAGCCAGACACAGAGGGACACACACTGTGTGGTCCACTCACAGGAGGTCCCCAGAGGAGCCACAGCCACAGAGACAGAAAGTGGATGGGGGCCAGGGGCTGGGGGAGGGGTGGGAGTCAGTGTTTCATGGGGACAGAGCTGCAGTTTGGGGAGATGGAAAGTTCTGGAGACGGATGGTGGGGACGGCTATACAACAGTGTGAATGTGCTTCACGCCGCTCAATTTTAGTGGTTAAAATGGCAAATTTATGTTATGTATATCTTACCAAGATTTAATGTATTCAGATTCGACAAAAAAAAAAAAACAGAAAAGGAAAAGACAGGAAGAAAGAAAGAGTTCCAAGGGGCTCTGGGGACGCCACCTTTCCTGGCCACCTTTCCTGGTCGGTGGCGTCCCCAGAGCGGGAGGGAAGGCGGGACCCAGGGACGCGGCGGGCTACGTGGGGCTCACTCGTTGAAGCAGTGGGCGGCCGACACCAGCCACCGGGCCCCGACCACGGCCGCCCCGCAGAAGTGCTCGCCGTTCTCTCGGAGGCTGACTTGCCACGGGAACTCCCCCGGGGACGCCGCCACGCCGCCCACGATCCTGCCCGCCGTCCTCCAGCCGGGCTGCAAGCCGCAGTCTGCGAGACAGAGAGGGCCAGCCGGGCCCCCAGGAAGGGGAGAAACCTCTAAGCTCTTGCAATGTCCCGCCTGAGAAGACTGTCTTCATTTACCTGGGGATTTGTGTCACGGCCTAGGGTTTATGTGACAGTGGGGTGGATGGACGGGGGGATACAGGGGCCATGTGGGTATCAGCGCGACCTCTGGAGAGGCTGGAGACTGAGGTTATGGGTTGAGTTGTGTCCCCAAATAGACATTGAAGTTCTAAACCCCAGGACCTTGGAATGTGCTGTTATTTGGGAAAAGGGTCTTGGCAGGTGATCAAATTAAGATGAGGTCACTAGGGTGGCCTTAAATCCAGTGACTGGTGTCTTTATAAAAAGGGGACATTTGGACGCAGGTACACACACGGGGAGACGGGCCCAGGCCGAGATGGGGGAGACGCTCCTACAAGCCAGGGGACGCCAAAGAGGCCAGCACCACCGGCAGCTAGGGGAGTGCACGGGCCAGATGCTCCCTCACGGCCCTGGCGGGGGGACCAGCCCTGCCGACACCTCGATCTCAGCCTTCTGGCCTCCAGACCCGGGAGAGGGCCAGTTTCTGTTGTTTCAGCTGCCCAGTCGGAGGCCCTTTGTCATGGTGGCCCCAGGACATTTGTACGCCTGTGGCCCGCCATACGGGGGCTCGTGCTGCGTGACCAACCCCACCGCAAAGCCGGACACCGAGGCTTGAGTGAGCTTCCCCGGGTCGGAAGCACTTTGCGCGTGTCGTCACTTATTGCTGCCGGGGGAATTAATGAAGGGCTGTGCGCACACAGCTCCACTGGGCGAGGACAAGTGGACGCTCACGTCCCAGAGGGGCGGACTGACCACAGCGGGCCTCGTCGGATCCATCGGGGCAGTCCACGCTGTCGTCACACTCGGGGTTCACCTTAGTGACACACTGGCTGTTCCCGCAGGCGAAGGCGTCCGCCGGGCAGCGACCTGAGGACAAAGAAGGGCCGAGCTCCTGACCTCACTCCGCGTCTCCCGGCCGCGGCCACCTCTCTGCTCGGACACCCCGGAGCGCGGAAGACACCTCGGATCTGCTGTCTCGTCTCTGACTGTTTCTGGAATAATCTTCCCAGAATCACGACAGGGACGTCACACGAGAACGTCACTCGGCTCCGAGGCCGGGGCGGGGTGGCAGGAATGTGGGTACGTCCGCCATGTGTGTGTGTGTACGTCCAAATTTTCTAGTAGCCGTGCTCAAAAAAAGTAAGAAATGGGTGAAATTAAATGTTTTTAATGGCGGAAAAATACACGTAACGTAAAATTCGCCATTTTAACTATTTTGAGTAGACAGTTCACATTTGGGGCCAGATCATGGTCTGGGGGGGCCGTCCTGGGCGCTGCGGGGGGTCGAGCAGCATCCCTGGCCCCACCCACTCGATGCCAGGAGCCTCGCCAGTGTGACACCCACAGACGTCCCCAGAGGTCACCCAGTGTCCCCTGGGGGCCGGGACCACCCCTACTTGGGGGCCACTGATATAAAGCTCAATAAACGTATCTACAAATGTCTCGGGAGCTGTCTGGAAAATATTCAACGCAACGAGATTCCAGATGGCACTGACTCTTTTTCCTTTTTTCCCCCCAAACTATTTGGTTTGTGTTTTGCTTTGTTTGTTTCGTGTCTTTTAACAACAGGTTTCCACCACTTTGAAAAAAAAAAACAAAAAAACAAACCCAATAATGTTTTCTCTTAATCACGCTCGGCCGTGTGTATATAATTCAAAGTGTCTCCTCTTTAGATCCTCTGCGTACACGGGACTGTGAAGTCACCGCCCCCGCGGGCGGCTGGGGCGCAAAAAACCAGCATTTCCCGCCTCCTGGGGATGCCTCTGCGTGCTGGAAAGAGGGCTTAGGAGAACTCTCCAGAAAAGCCAGGCAGGGAGCTCAAGGGAGAGAGAAACACACACCTGATTTCAAGTCTCTGTCCGTCGGTGGCCCCCGCTGGCTTCCTGCGGTGGAACCGAGAAGAAACGGAAAGTCGGTCAGTGAACGGCCGAGTCCCCTGGAGGACATCGTGTCGCAAAGCAGAGAGCTGCCCCGTCCCCCTCGGGAGCCGCTTAAATTCTAACTTCGATCACTGAAGATGAAATGAAATGATAGGTTCTCTGCCTCAGTCTCGCCGGCCGCCCGTCCATCATGCATGACAGCCACGTGGCGCTGGCGGCCACCGCGGTGGACGGTGCAGACGTGAACCGTTTCCGTCACCGAGGAAAGTCCTATTAACGCTGATGTCGCGGTTGCTAAGACTCAAGGAGCGTGGCAGGCTCGGTGGGGAGGGGACCATAACTGGCCAGTGGGGCCATGTCAAGGTGACGGATCTTTAATGGGACAACAGTCTGAACTCACGTCTGGCGTGCAAATCGTGATGCACGGCATCCGTGAACTTTACAGCAAAGCATTCACTCTTATTTCTATGCCGGGGTCAGCACACCAGGGCCGAGAGCCAAATCCGGCCCTCCGCTTGCTTTTGTAAATAAAGTTTTATCGATACACAACTGCACCCATTCATTTCCGTATTGTCTATGGTGCTTTTGTGCAACAAGGGTTGAGTGGACATGACGCAGACCCGATGGGCTGCAAAGACGGAAATATTGACACTCTGGGCGTGCCCAGGTTGTCGGTGCCTGGTCTACACCACAGGGGGGGAAAGCAGTGTAGACGTGTTCTGTTTTCCCAGGAAGGGGCCATTATGAAAAACCCAAGTTTAAGGCAACTTTTAGCCAGCTACCCTCCCACGGTGCGTCCCTCCGGCCTCCGCCTCCTGTCTTTCGGTCGCCATGGCCTACTTGCCTATGAGCTGGGCGGACACGATGGTGCCGTAGGCAGCCAGGGGGAGGCCTCGCCCCTGCAGCCTCGCGCGGAGACCCCGCTGCAGCAGCTCCTCCTCCAGGCCCGGGCTCAGCGTCTCCAGCGCTTGCAGCACAAAGTGCAGCCGGAAGTGCACGAGGACGCTGGAGTTCCCGTTCCTGCAGGCAGGAGACAGGCCCTTGGAGACGGAGGGCTCCTCTGCGCCGGAATCTTCCAGAATCTCTCCGGTCTCCGGCTGGGTTCCGTCACCCCCCCAGGAGGCCCCCGGCTCACCTGTAACTTAGCACCGTGCAGCCCACGCAGCTGGCCTCCAGCTCCGTCTCCTGAAAGCTGCTCACAAACTGCAACGGAAACACGGCAGCAAAGGCTGAGACCGCAGCGCGGGCTGCTGTCCCTGCAGGGGCCTGGCGTCGGGGGGGCTGGAGGATGGGGTGTCCCACGGAAAAGCCCCTGCTCTTAAACTCTTACACACGGTGAGTCACGGAGCTGGGTAACAGAGGGGGAGGGGCATTTTGAAGTTGTTCATGTGAAAATATTGCTCCATTAATGATGGATCCACACATGTGTCCATCCACATGCTGGAATATTACGCAGCTGTGAAGAGGAGCGAGGCCCTGACATGGCTGCATGTGGACCGACCTGAACACACGACGCTCAGGGAGAGAAGCAGACACAGAAGGACACACGGTGTGTGATCCCATTGACAGGAAACGTCCAGAACAGGTGGATCCCCAGACAGACAGCGGGTTCATGGGGGCCAGGGGCTGGGGGGATAGGGTGGGGGGGATGCTGATGGGGACGGGGTTGCTTTTTGGGGGATGGAATGTTCTGGAATTAGAGGTGGTGGTCGCACAATTCTGTGAACATGCTAACTGGGATGTTGTCACTCCAGGTGCTGTCCCCAGCAACTCCAAGACTGGGGGTCCCGGGTCCCTCCCCGGCACCTCATGTGACCTATACCGAGGGTGACCACATGTCCCCATTTGTCTGCTCTCCCAGTGCAATTACCGTCAGTGTCCCCGTTCACTGTCACAAGCCCTCTGACTTAGGTGCTGAATTGCGTGGTCACCCTCTCTGTTTCCTGTGCACACGTGATGTCATGCCTGTCGATTCTTCCTCCTGAAATTCTCTTATTCCAACCTGCTTGTCTGAACTTCAGTCTCTGGCTCCATGTCCCCATTGCCTGCCATCTAGACCTGCGTGCACTGTCCCATAGAACATTCCACAAATTTCCAGAATGTTCTACACCCACTCAACCCCTATATGGCATCCGCCAGTCACAGGTGGCTACTGAGCATTTGAAACGTGGCTGGTGCCACCAAGCAACTGATTTTTACATTCGATTTAATATTAATTAATTTGTGCTTAAATTTCAAAACAGAGGGCCAGCCCGGTGGCACAGTGGTTAAGTGCGCAAGTTCTGCTTCAGCAGCCCGGGGTTCGCCGGTTCGGATCCCGGGTGCGGACATGGCACCGCTTGTCAAGCCATGCTGTGGTAGGCGTCCCACATATAAAGTAGAAGGAGATGGGCATGGATGTGAGCTCAGGGCCAGTCTTCCTCAGCAAAAAAAAAAAAAAAAGAGGAGGATTGGCCGCAGATGTCAGCTCAGGGCTAATCTTCCTCAAAAAAAAAAAAAAAATCAAAATGGATACTCGATGCAATTACTGGAAAACTCTTAAGTGTGTTTGGGGCAACTTGAGTATGTAAATGTCAAGGGATCTCAATATGGATCAAGTATTCCTGATGGAAACTTAGCGTCCAAACCGACATGTGCGTATGAAATACACACTGGATTTTGAAGACATTGTACAAAGAAAGAAATGTGAAATATCTCAATTCCCCCTCTGTTTATGTTGATGGCACGTCGATATGGTATTATCTTAGATATTCTGGGTTAAATAAAATACAATATTATAATTAAAGTTACCTGGGTTTTTTTCCCTTAAGGTGGCTACTAGAAAATTTTAAATGGCACGTGGGGCCCGTGTGACGTTGCTGTTGGACACTGCAGCGTTGGGGTGGGGAACTGAGTCAGCCCACCCCGGCCTGTGGGCCGAATTTGAATCATGGCCTGTTTTTGTGCAGTTCACCAACTAACAATGGTTTTTACGTTTTTAAGTGGATGGAGAGAATCAAAAGAAAAATAATATTTCATGGTGCATGAAAATGATGCAAATTTTCAACATGATGCAGATTTCAGTGTCCACCAATAAAGTTTTATTGGCACACAGCCGGTTCATTCATGTGTCATATACGGCGGCTTTGCAGCCACAATGGCAGAGCCGAGCAGTCAAGACAGAGACTGTCTGGCCCAGAAAAGCCAGAAATATCGACTCTCTGGCCTTATGGGAAAAGCCACCACCTCTAATTCCAGAACATTCCATCCCCCCAAAAAAGAAGCCCCATCTCCATCAGCATCACCCCCACCCCCTCCGCAGCCCCTGGCGCCCACGAGCCTGCTCTCTGTCTGTGGATCGGCCTGTTCTGGACGTTTCACGTCAATGGGATCACACGCCGTGTGTCCTTCTGTCTCTGCTTCTCTCCCTGAGCGTCGTGTGTGCAGGTCCGTCCACGTGCGGCCGTGTCAGGGCCTCGCTCCTCTTCACGGCTGCGTAATATTCCAGCGTGCGGGGGGACACGTTTGTCTGTTGGTGGACACTCGGGTCATGTCCCCCTCTTGGCCATTGTGAGTCATGGTGCTGTGGACATTCACGCACAAGTTTCAGTGTGGACGTGCGTTTGCTCTTCTTTTGGGTGGACCCTGAGGAACGGAATTGCTGGGTCCAGGGGTGTCCATCCGAGGTGGTGAACCATCCCAGGACCCGCCAGACTTTCCCGCAGCGGCTGCCCCATTTCACGTCCCCCCTGGGATGCAGCTCACAGCCTTGGCACGTGGGCTACAAATCCCGCAGGAGTCGGTCCCCGGGATGCGGCTCCCCCTGCATTCTAGAATGCACCAGCCCCGGCCACGCGGGCCTCGTCCTGTTGGTCCCAGGCCCCGCCCCGCCCTGCCGCCCGGCGGCCCTGGGTCCGGCCTCACCAGCGTCCGCAGGGCGGCGGTCAGCGCGCGGTGGTAGGCTGAGCCCTCCCGCTGCAGGCTGGCGGCGTAGCGCAGGCCCCCCAGCCGGGCCGCGTGCTCCACGGCGACGCCCTGCGTGGAGAGGGAGGCTGCGGGGACACCGGGCCTTGAGAGAGCCCCCCAGGGTCGGCCCGCCACCTGGGGGGGTCCCCCCGACAGACGGGCAAGTTGACTTCCCGAGCGATTAGTAACGGGGCCCCGTGCTCAGCTCCCCGGGGCACCCCCTGGAAGGCCCCCAGGTAGCACGCATGGCCCCAGATGTCCCCAGGTCTGGACGAGGGCAGCGCTGGAGCCCCAAACAGCTGGATCGGCCTCAGGAGACCGTCCCTCCACTTTGGAACCAGAGTCCCCACATCCTCCCCAGGGAGGGGGCACCGAATCCCACAGGGGCCTCACCACCACCCCCTACCCACCCTCGGCGACAACACGGGTCCCAGCTGTCGGAAAGGCTCCCAATGGTAGAGAATAATAATCATAAAAGGTTTGAGAGTGAAGAATACGATGGCAACCACCGAAACCGTGAAGGCTGGTTCCCAATTCTTGTGAATATTCTTCTGAATAGAACTTAGGTGATCGTTTATTCAATAGACAGAACACATATTCTAAGCCGATTCTAAAAACGGTTTTCTCATTCAAGAAACAAGAGAGCAGCCGAGCCCTGCTGTGTGGACCGCTGTGCTGGGAGCCCAGCCTCCCCGTGGGGCCTCTGAAAGCATCGTGGGCTCCAGGAGTGGGAGAAGGAGCTCAGAGCCCCCGGCGCCTCCCCCAGCGTCCCCGCGGCTACCGTCTACAGCGGAAATTTCCAGCAGCCTGGAGACATCCCCATTTTAATTAAAGAAAATTTTAAAAATTTAAAAAAATCTGAAAGCCTTCCTTAGTTTCAAGGGTCTGCGGGGGGTTATGTTTATCTGTTGTGCACAAAATGTGTCTGTGCTTCTAGAAGGCAGGTGTGAAACGCTGCCCCCGCCTCTCCCTGGTGTGAGGAGATGCACACACGCGTGAACACACATACATATGTGCACACATCCTCAACCATACACACTCAGATATGTGTGCACACAAAAACACACATGTGTGCACACACTCACATGCACACAATAATATACACGTGTGCACACATGCACACACAAAACCACGTGTGTGCACACACTCACACGCACACAATAATATACATGCCTGCACGCAATGCACGTGTGAACATATACACACAATATACACTGATACATGTGTACACGTGCACACACACGTAAACACATGCATGCACGCTCACACAATGCACCCAATCATACACACGCACACACGTGTGCACACACAGCAACATTCACGCGTGAACATGCACGCGCCCACACAACACACTTGCACACCGAGCCCAATTTTCCTGCAGTTGACGCCCGCAGCCACTAGGGGGCCTCCGTGAGACGTGCCGGGCTGCGAGCCGGGATGGCCGTTCCACAAAGATGTAGATAAATTAGGGGGATCCACGTAGGATTGCAACTTATTATTTCTCCACATGAGAGCATCCCCCCAACTGCCACTGACTATCACCATTTCATAAAAGAAAGGGGCCTCTCACATCCCCAAATAAAACTGCAGGACGCCCCTCATGTCAGAATAAGCCCCATTCCAGAGCAGGGCTGCCCGGTCGAACGTCCCGTGATGACAGAACCTGCTAGATCTGCACCGTGCACCACAGTAGCCCTGAGCCACTGAAACGTGGCTGGTGGGGACCGAGGAATTGAGTTTTAAGCATTATTTGATTTTAATTGATTTAACTCTAGACAGCCCCTGGGGCTGGGGGCTCCCGGCTTGGACAGCACGGATGGACAGCGGGATGCAGGACAGCACACGGTTCGTAGGTATCTTTCGGCCGGTCTGCTCAAACGTGAAAAGAGCTTCCTTTGTTTATTTTTGTAACTGGAGCCCCCCATCGTATAGACGGGTCACGGTTTTGTATGATTCACCGCAAATAATGTGAAAATATACGGGGAGCGAATATGAAATAGGAGTCATTGTTGATTGTGGGCGGCAGGAATATAAACAATTATTCATTTTTTATACTTTTTGGTATTTTTCAAATTTCTCAGGAGTTTTAAAAAGCTCATTTCACCATCCCTAGTTGTCTCCTTTTCACCCCGTCAGTGGGAAATCTGAAATTTGCAGGTATTGAGTTGCCCGCCCAGATGGGAGCTAAGCGCGCCCCGTCCCCCGCACCTGGCCTGCATGTCTGAGCTCTGGGGGGGCTTGGAGGACCAGCCTTCAATCCCACACTTGCACGCCCAGCCCTTTGCTCTGCGATTATCACGCAGACTCCACTGAGCCACTGCCGAGCGTCTCTGTGCAAGTCGCCTGGTGTGTGAACCCGGGCAAGCCCCCAGCCACTCACCCACGAGGGCTCCCAGGGTGACGACGATGATGCTGGTGGCCACGACAGCAGAGAGGGCCGCTCGGCAGCATGCGGCATCTGGAGCAGGGACTTCCTTTGTGGCCCCGGGCGTGAGCTGTAAGTCACCCACGGTGGGCTCCATGGCTCCCGGACACGGGGACCGCGACCTGGATGCCAGCAAAAAAGGGACAGAGGAAGTGGGTCAGAGTAGAAGGCATTTCTCTTTCCCTAAGCAAGGGTCTTCTTGTGCAGACGGGAGGCCACCAACAGCTCCCGGAGCCAGCGGACTCCACTCACAACAGTCACAAAAAAGAGATTCAACCTGACTGATGGCCGGGCTGGCGCACGCGGGCTCCCTGTGGTCCATTGCTAGAAAGAATGTGTGAGCTTCCCAGGGCTGCTGTAACAGATTGCCACAAACCTAGTGGCTTAAAGGAACACAGATTTTTTATCTTACAGTTCTGGAGGTCAGAAGTCTAAAAGGAAGGGCTATGTTCCTCGCAGAGGCCCCAGGGGAGGAGCGTGTCCCGCCTCCTCCAGCTTCCAGAGGCGCCGCGTCCTGGGCTTGGGGCCCCTTCCTCCGTCTGCACGTCTCCATCTTGGCCTCTGACCCTCCCGCCTCCCTCTGATGACACTGGGCCCCCTGGGAATCCAGGACCAACCCCCATCTCAGGGTCTTTGACTTAACCCCTCTGAAAAGTCCTCTGCCACATAAGGTGACATATTCATAGGTTCCAGGATCAGGATGTGGACATCTTTGGGGGCCGTTATTCAGCCTGCAATAGAAGAGATTAAAGATACAGAGAGAACAAGATGGAGCCTGACTTATTTCTAGCTCTGATGCCCATGGGGTCCTTTGTGGCCCTGGGCTCTCTCTCTATGACCATCCACAGCCACCAGCATCCCCACTGGAGGGACACATCTCTCTCGAGTCCCTCCCTTGACAGTCTATCACGTATTTACTGTCGCTGGGATCTCAGCTCCATCAAAATTGGCAAATGTTTAACAACTGGCTCCCTGATGGGGGGAGGAGCCTCGATTTGTAGCATCTGCCAATTTCCGTGGTGTAAATGTTCCCACTCTGGCTGATTTCTAGCTGCTCGCACGACACCATTGAACAGAGTTGGGACAAGACGCACAGTGTGAACTGCTGACTCGAAAAACCTCAAAATGAGTTTTTTCAGGAATAGCCAAAAGAATTGCAATCTCAGGCGTACATGCCATGACAAGCCATAAGCAAATGCGCAGAAGGAAGCAGGGGAGCTGCTTTTATAGAGAAAGTGGGAGAGGGAGGGGCTGTTCTAAGCGAGCCCATTGGGGGAAAGTAGCAGTTCAGGGCAGCAATGGCTTCTCATTGGCTGAGCTGCAGAAGCTTCTCATTGGCTGAGCTGCAGGGATTCTCATTGGCTAAGCTGCGGGGCTTCTCATTGGCTGGGCTGTGGAGGCTTCTCATTGGCTGGGCTGTGGAGGCTTCTCATTGGCTGAGCTGTGGAGGCTTCTCATTGGCTGACCTGTGGGGCTTCTCATTGGCTGGGCTGTGGAGGCTTCTCATTGGCTAGCTGTGGAGGCTTTTCATTGGCTGAGCTGTGGAGGCTTCTCATTGGCTGGGCTGTGGAGGCTTCTCATTGGCTGGGCCGTGGAGGCTTCTTATTAGCTGGACTGTGGAGGCTTCTCATTGGTTGAACTGCAGGGCTTCTCATTGGTTGGGCTGTTGCTGGGCAGGGAGAGAAATCTTCCTCCGGTAGTAAACTAGTTGTACTTCTGGTCCAAGATGCAAGCATCTGTCAATCTTTCAGTTTGGCGTCATTGAGGATGTGGGATGGGCGAGAGCTTCCCCTATAGGACTTCTCGACTCCAGTTGAGTTAAGGTTTCTTTTATTAATTTCCACAGGACGCTGTATAAACTTTCCACCGTACAGATAGGACAGATGTAAATAACCCCACGATCCTAGACCCGAGCTCCGCACATTTCCTATAAAGGACTCGAGGGTAAACATTGTCATCTTTGTGAGCCGTATGGTCTGGCTCACAACGACTGGACTCTGCAGATAAGGAACTAACTGGGTTACAGGCAACATGTGAACGGCTGGAAGTGCCCTGGTTCCGATCACACTTCCTTATGGATGCTGAAATCTGAATCCCATATAATATTCACACCGCACGAAATATGCTTCTCCTTCGACCACTTAAAACGCAAAAATAACGGAGCTCTCGGGCTGCATAGATGCAGGCGGCAGATGAGATGTGGCCCGAGGGCGGTAGTTGCCCCCCCCCCACCCCGGGGAGGGGGGAGATAATTGTAAAATATGGGAAAATAAATAGGAAGTGGTGAATTTGGAGTGCTTAGTGACTTGCATTGTAATATAATTTTTAAAACTGTGAGTTTATAGAACTTAATCTTTGATAATGTCTGAGTTTAATCATCAGCTTGCAAAATTCCTGAAACTTTAGCAATCAGCTCTCCCAAGGCGGGGGGGGGGGGGGGGCAGGGGCAATGTTGGCTCCAGTGCACCGTAATTGCCACCATCTGCTGTGCTGTCCCTCGTATTTGCGACGCCCAGAACGTGCCCAGTGCCCAGCAGGTGATGATGGAAGGATGGCCCTCTCGCTGGCCCCTCAGTTCCACCAAGTCTACCAGAAGCCCCTAGCTCCCCGCCAGACCTGCTCCTCCTCCATTTCCTGCATTCCTGGAGCCTGAAGTCACTCAGGGGGAGCCCCACAGCCACAGCAGCCCCTGCACGTTGGGTGAACGCCTGGGGAGGGACTTCTCAAACCCTAGTGTGCCCCACGGATCCTCCAGAATCATGTTAAAATGCAGCCTCTGGGTGAGCAGGTCTGGGGTAAGACAGAGATTCCTCGTTTCTAACACCCTCCCCGCGGTGCTGACGCTGCTGGTCCGCAGGGGGGTCTCTGTTTGTTCAGACGGTTCCTTTGTCACCCACCCAGCCTCTCCCACAGTGCCAGGAGCCCGGACGACACTGTCTCCCCTACCCCCCGGCTCAAGGCCAGTCTAATGTCGGATATTTTGCTTTGGGTTCTAAAGTAGACTTTATGTTTTAGAACAGTTTTAGAAGTACAGAAAAATTGAGAAGGCAGTTGCTATGGACTGACTTGTGCCCCCCTCCAATCCACGTGTTGAAGCCCTAACCCCAGAAAAGCGACTGTATGTGGAAATAGGGCTTTTGGGGCGGAGATTAAGGTTACGTGAGGTCACAGGGGTGGGGCCCTGACCCTATGGGCTTAGTATCCTCGTAAGAAGAGACACCAGAGAGCTCTCTCTCCGTGAGCACAGAGGAAAGGCCGTGTGGGGCCACAGCGAGACGGCGGCCATCTGCACGCCGAGAGGAGAGCCCTCACCAGGATCAGGACCTAGTGACACCTTCATCTGGGACTTCCAGCCTCCAGAACTGCAAGACCGTAAATGCCTGTCCTTGAAGCCCCCATCTGTGATATTTTGTTCTGGCCGCCGGAGCAGACTGAGACACTGCTGTGGAGCGTCCCCATACGCTGGGCCTCAGTTTCCCCAGTTGTCCACATCTTACATGGGCGCGGTACATCTGTCACGATTCATGAACTAATACTGATACATTATGATTAACCAAAGTCTGTTCAGAGTCCTCAGTTTCCCCTGATGTCCTTCTCCGTCCCAGAACCCCACGGGACACTCAGTCCTCACGCCTCCTTATGCCCCTGTGGGCCGTGACAGTTTCTCAGACTTTCTTGTTTCCGATGCCCCGGGGCAGTCTCCGTATTTTGGGGAACGCCCCTCTCTTGGGGTTCGTCTGGCGTTTTTCTCACGGTTAGACTGGGGAGGTGGGTCTTGGGGGTGTCAGGTGGAGCCCTCCCCACCGTCGAGCCCCCCATCTCCGCTCTCGGGGTGTGTGCAGCAGCCTTATCTATGCTCTGTGGCCTCCGCTTTTGGTCCAGGTGAATGTCCCCTCCTCCAGGGAGCCCTCCTGACCTCTTGCACCCCCAGTCACAGACCCTCCTCTCTCGCATTTATGGAGTGTCCTGTCTGCAGTTAGTTCCTCCCTGGGATCCCGTCCAGCCCACTTTGTCCGAGGGTCATGTTTTCGGCTGACTCACCTGTTACCATAAGTAAAGTCAGCCACGTGGAAAGCCAAGAGGGGCAGAGGACAGCCCGGTCCCAGCGCAGACTGACCTCATCTTACAGGGAAATGTCTAGTCCAGGTGTCGGCTGGCCCCCCGCTTGTTTTTATAAATAAAGTTTTATTAAGACATAGACACGCCCATTTGATGACATCAGTGTTTCTCCACTGGGGGTGAATTTGCCTTCCACGTGACATGTGGCCACATCTGGAGGCAGCTGTGGTTGTCACGACTGGGGCTGCTCCTGGCATCGAATGGGAGGGGGCCAGGAGGCTGCTCGACACCCCACAGTGCCCAGGACACCCGTCTCACCCCAGAGAATGACCCAGCCCAAGAAGTCAACGGTGTCGAGCTTGAGAAAGCCTGTGGTGCCTGCTATCTTTGGCCGCCTTCACGACACAATGGCAGAATTGAGAAGTCACAACGAGACCAATTTGGGCTGCAAAGCCAAAAATAGTTACTCTCTGGCCCTTTAGAAATATTGCCAGTCCTTGCTAACGGCCACCCCCAGCTGGTACGTCATCACTAAGGTATTGATGTTTACAAATATGAGGACCAGAGTTTGCCCGGGTGTCACAGCGCAGGTGGCTGGTGAAGTGGCCTTCTCCTTCTGCTCGTCACTTGCCGTCTTTGGGGCGGTGGCTTCACCCCCCTGAGGCCTGTGAGATGCTGCGTGCTTGGAAAGTGGGTCACGAAGCACCATCTGAGAGCTTGTCAGCCCCCGAGAGATGAATTAACGCCTGTGGCAGACGGATTCCAAGATGGCAACCATGACCTGCCTCCTGGGGGTCGCACCTCTGCCCACGAGTGTGGACAGGCCTGCGACTTGCTTCTAACCCATAGACCAGGGCAAAGGGGGTGGGATATAACTGATTATCTGTATGTGATTACGTTACATCAGATTATAATGCCCATCTTGCTCAGAGACTCTGTCTTGCTGGCTTTGGTGAACCAGGTGGCCATGTTGGGGACGTCCACACGGCAAGGGGCTGAGGGCGGCCTGCCGTCCACAGCCGGAAAGAAAATGGAGCCCTCGGTCTTGCAACCACGTGGAACTGAATTCCGCCGACAACCTCGTGAGCTTGGAGGCTGATCCTCTGCCAGTCGAGGCCTCAGATGAGACAGCAATCTCCGCTGACACCTTGATGTCAGTCCTATAAGGGACCCTGAGCAGTGGACCCAGCTAAGCTGTGCCCGGACCCCTGACCCACGGACACCGAGAGGTCACAGATGTGTGTAGCTTTAAGCCACTCAGCTCGCAGCAATATTGTTTTGCAGCCTAGAAAACAAATACGACGCCACTTGATCCATGAAATGCCATTCAAGAGTTAATTGTCGGCTTCATTTTTCTACGTCTGCAAAATTTGAGCCAGAGGCTGTTTGTCCATCGTGACAGTGAACGCTGTTTTTTATAAATCGCTTATCAGGAAGGCTGCAGGGTGAGAAATAGCTGTGCGATGTAACATCTCTGGTCTCTGGCCTCCAGCTTCCCCTCTGTCGGACGGGCGGGACGAAATCCTGCCATCCGGTCAATCTGTCCCTCTCGGGGATCTTAAGTTCTCAGAAAGCAGAGCTGAGAGGGTGTGACAGGCTGAGGGCTGGCACTTCTGCCTCTGAAACGTCTCAGCGTCAAGAGCCAACCAATTCTCTTTTTCCCTTAAAGCAGCTGGTTTCTGCCACTTGCCGATCAGAACCCTCATCCAAGTCTTGGATGCGCCAACGCAGCCCCGGCCCCCCAGGGATCACTCTCTCACGTTCCTGACCCCTGAGCACACCTTTCCTCCAAAGCCGATGTGTTCTCCAGCAGCCCCTTTTCTCCGAGGGGATGAATCACCTTTAGGATTTCTGAAGAGGTGGATCCAGTTACCTGCCCTCGCCTCGGCGCCCCCGGGATGCTGCGTGGGCGCAGAATGACTCATACCTGCCCTCCGACATGTTTTCCCCCTCTTAGAACACGGCAGAGAAGGAAGCTGGGGGACCATCCCATCCGATTTCCCTTGACGGGGCTCCACGGAGGTGCCCACTGGGCCGGGTGCCTCCCTGCAGGGAGTGAGGCTGCTTTTGAGGCCCGTAGGGATGAACGGCAGGCCTGGGTGTCAGATAAAATACAGGACATCCGGTTAAACTTGAATTTCAGACAGACAAAGCATCCTTCTGTAGCATAAGCATGGCGGCCCTGGGATGGTTGACTTCATGCGTCTGCTTGGCTAGGATGGGGTGCCCAGTTGTTTGGTCAAACATTATTCTAGATGTTGCTGGGAAGGTGATTTGTAGATGAGATTAACATTTAAATTAGCAGATGTTGACTAAAGAAGATCAGCTTCCATAATGTGGGTGGGCCTCGTCCAATCAGTTGAAGGCATTTGGAGAAAAGACTGCGGTCCCCCAAGAAGGAAGGAATTTTGCCTCCAGGTTCCCTTTGTACTTGAGCTGCAACAGGAACTCTTCCTGCTCCTGCTGATTTCAGACCTGTCGGCCCCTGTAATTGTGGTAAACAATTCCTTAAAATGCGCCCCACCCCCGCCACTCGTGCTCTCTCTCTCTCTCTCTCTATTCTATTCTGTTTCTCTGGAGAACCCTAAAACAGTCCCTAATACGTCTTGTGCAATATTTGGGACACACTTATACTAAAAAATAGTATTTGTTGTTTATCTGAAATTCAAATTTATCTGAGCACCCTGTCTGTCTATTGTTAAGTGTGGAATCCTACGCTGTGGCCCGGCCAGAATGTTCCATCCTCAGGGAAACGGGTCCCTCCTGAGAACGACCATTCTGTGCCTCGCTGCCACCGTCCGGAGCCAACGAGAAAGGAGAGCTGCGCGGGGGTGGTAGGCAGCAGGGCCGTGTAACACTCGCCCTTTATTCTTACACTTGAGCTGAATTGCTTTCCGAGAAGCCAGGGAATCTCTAAGAAGCACTTGATGAAATGTTTTAGGGACAAAGACTACAAGATTCACTTCTGTGATTAGAGCTGGAAACTCAAATTCGGCGAATGAGCTCATTGACAACCCCCCCAACACGCACACTCTATTCATTCACACCCCGCTGCGTCCCACCCTCACCCCTGGGTTTTCTAAACTGTCTTGTCATCACCATCATTAGGGGCCCTCCTGCTATTTAGCATCGAATATAGAAGCACCATTCATTCAGCTTTCCATCCGTCCCATATTGACGCCGGGCCGGGCCTGGCTGCTCTGGGCTGGGTACCCAGCCCCGAATGAGACGGATGCAACTCCCAGCTCACAGAGCTGAAATCTTAGCGGCAGAGATCCAAAGAAATTAAAATGACAGCTACGATAAAGGCTGGAAAACAGAGACGTGTCCATGGGGGATTTGAGTCTGGGTAAAAGGGAGCTTTGATCTGGAGAGGGGATCAGGGAGGGTCTCCCGAGGGAGAGACGAGTTACCTGAGTTCTGAAGGATAAACAGGAATTCAGTAAGTGCCCAGTGGAAGGAACGGATGTCCACACCGTAAGAGCAAAATGTGTAAACGCCCTGGGGCAGGAGGGAGGAAGGAAGGGCCGATGTGGAGAAAGTGTGTCAGTCAGCTACTGCTGCGTAACGAATTACCACCGACTCGGCAGCTTAAAACAGCGCACATCTACCGTCTCGTGGTTTCCATGGGTCAGGATTCTGGCACGTGGCGGCTCCGTCCTCTGCTCGGGGTCTCCCAGGCTGCAGTCAAGGCGTCACCTGGGCTGTGTTTTCACCCAAAAGCTTAACCGGGAAAGGGTCCACTTCCAAGCTCCCTGCTGTTGGCAGAATTTGTTTTCTCGTGGTTGTAGGACTGAGGTCCCCACTTGCTTGCTGGCTGTTGGTCAGGGTTTGCCCTCAGCTCCCAGGGGCCTCCGGCTTACAGGCCCCCCGCCCCCCGACAACGTGGCAGTGACTTCTTCCAAGCCAGCAGGAGAAACCCACTCCCGTCTGCCAGGACGCGGAGTCTTGTAGAATGTGACGTATTTGTGGGAGCTACATCCTGGCCCTTTGCACGTCCTATGTCACTTAATCAAGGATGGGGGGAGGACTATGGCTTCATATTTAATAGTCCTTTCAACTGGCAGAGAAGGGCTTACACAGGGCGTGTACGCCGGGGGCAGACACCTTAGGACCCACTTTCGGATTCTGCCTGCCGCCGAAATCACGAGGGCGGGTGGTCCGAGGTGGGCGTGGGGATCAGCAGGGGCTGCCCACGCGGGGTCCCGTCCCCCGTAGGGGACCGACAAAACACATGCCTCAGTGAAGCAAATGAAAAATGACACTCGTCCGGCGCACTGGCCACATTTCAAGCGCTCAATACCCACATGGGGTGAGTGGTACCACATCATTTCCATCCATCCAGCGACATTTCCATCGTCACTGAAAACCCTGATGGACAACGCTGGTCTAAAACAGAAGTCAGTGTGACCTGTGGCCCCCGGGCCACATCCAGCCTGCTGACAGCGCTTCCACGCAACTGGGTCGTCGCGGAGACCGTCCGGCCCACAAACGTTAAAGATCTTTGCTCTCTGGCCCTTTATGGAAAAAGTTTGCCGAGCCGTTAAAAAGAACGAAGGACCCAGATACATACTAATGTGACAAAGTCACAGAACATTGTGCACAGAAGGAGCCTACGTTTTTTAAAGTTTTTTTTTTCTTTTTTTGCACATTTGTGCATTTAATTCACGGCCCAGAAGATCGATGCACTGAAGTATTAACCATGCCTTCCGCGGGGGAGAGAGATGGAGGGGGCATTTGGTGGGGGGTATTTTTATGTGTTATCTTATATACCAGGGGTTCCCACAGGGGCTGGCCCTAGCCCTCAGGGGGCACTAGGGGACGTCTGGGGACGTCTGTGGGTGTCACACTGGGGATGCTCCTGGCATCGAGTGGGTGGGGGCCAGGGATGCTGCTCAACCCCCCACAGCGCCCAGGACGGCCCCCCTACCACTCCTAAGAATCAGCGATCACAGCAGGTCAATAGCGCCAGAAGAAACCCTCCCGCAGACTTAGGGTATCTTTTATAATGCGAATTTCTTCATTTACTATCCATTCAGTAGCAAATTTAATAGGGAAGTACCAAGAAAGGATGGCATCTGGCCTGGGGTGCGAGGGCTAAGGTCAGAATGTCAGACATACTGTAGGCACGGAGCTATGTTTGTCAAGTTGAATTTGGGACCGTGATGGATGCGCAGGACAGCTCCGGAAGGTAGAAGGTTCCAGAAGAAGGGAGTCATCCAGCAAAAGTCCAGAGGCCTTCAAATGGGATCCACTTAGGGAATCACAGGGCCTGGCGTGGGGCAGGGTGGGTGTGCGATGGGGCAGGGCAGAGTGGGGGGAGAGGTGAGTCCGGGAAGGTCCCATGGCCCAGGCTGGGAGGCCACTGTGTCCATACCCAGGAGTTCAAACTTTGTCCTGGGACAAAGAGTGGCATGGGCAACCGAAAGCTGTTTAGTTTCAAGCAAAAATTGTTTTGTTTTGTTTTTTTTTGAGGAAGATTAGCCCTGTGCTAACTGCTGCCAATCCTTTTTTTGCTGAGGAAGACTGGCCCTAAGCTCACATCTGTGCCCATCTTCCTCTACTGTATATGTGGGACGCCTACCACAGCATGGCCTGCCAAGCGGTGCCACGTCCGCACCCGGGATCCGAATCAGCGAATCCCGGGCCGCTGAAGCAGAATGTGCACACTTAACCGCTGCGACATCGGGCCGGCCCCTGCATCCGCAATCTTGATCTCCGGGAACCGAGCCCGTGCTGCACCAGCTCTGAGTGAGTTCTGAGTCTCCCAGCTTCCAGGGTCCCTGGCCGTCCTCGGCTGCTAGAAGCGTCACCCCAATCTCTGCCTCCGTCTTCACGTGGCGTCCTCCCGCTGTGCGTGTCTGTGTCCAAACGTCCCCCTTTTTATAAGGACACCAGTCACAATGGGTTAGGCCTGCCCTAATGACGTCACCTTAACGTGATTACATCCGAAAAGACCTTATTTCCAAACAAGGCCACATTCTGAAGTCCTGGGGGTTAAGACTCAACATATGAATTTTGGGGGGGGACAGTTCACCCCAGAACACCCCTGAACTTGCGACTGGTGTCAGAAGTGAGGGCAGTCTTGCGTGGAGACTGTGACCTCTGATCTTGCAGTTGGCCCTACACTCCTCGCAAAGGAAAAGAGTAAAAAGAGAATGTTCACACCCATGAGGACGGCTATTATCAAACAACAGAAAGCAACAGGTTTGGTGAGGCTGTGGAGAGATTGGCACCCTCGTGCGCTGGTGGTGGGAATGGAAAACAGTGCAGCTGTCGGGAAAATAGTTTGGTGGGTCCTCAAAAAATTGAACATAGATTGACCATATGTCCTAGCAATATCAATTCTGGGTGTGGACCTGAAGGAATTGAGAATAGGGACTCAAACAGGCATTTGCACACCCACGTTCACAGCAGCCTAAAGGTGGAAACACCCCAAGTGTCCATGGACGGATGATGGATCCACACAGTGTGTCCATCCACACCCTGGAATATTACGCAGCCCTGAAAAGGAAGGCGATCCTGACACCTGCTCCCACGTGGACGGACCTGGAGGACGTGATGCTCAGTGACATGAGCCAGACACAGAGGGACACACACTGTGTGGTCCACTCACAGGAGGTCCCCAGAGGAGCCACAGCCACAGAGACAGAAAGTGGATGGGGGGTCAGGGGCTGGGGGAGGGGTGGGAGTCAGTGTTTCCTGGGGACAGAGCTTCCGTTTGGGGAGATGGAAAGTTCTGGAGACGGATGGAGGGGATGGTGGCACAACCGTGTGAATGTGCTTCATGCCGCTGAGCTGTACGCTTAAAAATGGCTAAGATGGTAAATTTTATGTTATGTATAATTTACCACAATTTAAAAGAGGAAAAAAAGAATGGAGAGAGAAAGAGAAAGAAGGACTGACAGATGTCGCAAACTGGAATGTGAGACGGCAGAGCTGGTGGGGTGACGCTGAAGCCCGACAACCACGGGGAACGGTGGCACACACTCGAACTGCTTCCACACAGAGACATCTGGAACGTGGAGAGCCGAGAGTGAGTATCTCTGAACAAACAAGGAAACTCAGGAGAAGGCGGCGCCGGGTGGCTGCCCGCCGGGCCAGCTCTGCCCTCTGCCATCCCCGCGAACGCCGGGCTGGACACGCACCAGCGCATTCGTGCCCGGGCCTGACCCTGACACGACCTCCTCGCAGGGCCGGGAAACCTCATCCAGCAGCTGGCAGCCCTGGAGGACGGCAGACCAAAATGAGGCTGCAAAATCTGCCTTTGAACCAAGCAGGGCTCAGAAAGACATGACTGTTTGGTCCCAAAACTCTCACGGTGCCCCTGGTACTCCCACAGAAATGTCATTTTGCTTGGACTCTGTGGAAGGCAGAATAATGACCCCAAAGACGTCCCCGTCCTGGTCCCAGGAACTGGTATGTCACCTCACGGGGTAATTTTGCAGATGGGTTAAGTCGAGGACCCTGGGATGGGGGTGACCCTGGATTCCCGGGGCCCAGGGTCAGCCCAGGGTCCTGAGCAGAGGGAGGCGGGAGGGTCAGAGGCCGAGATGGAGACGCTGCGCTGCTGGCCGTGTAGACGGAGGAAGGGGCCCCGAGCCCAGGACGCGGCGCCTCTGGAAGCTGGAGGAGGCGGGACACGCTCCTCCCCTGGGGCCTCCGGGGGGACCCGCCCTCTGCACCCCTGGGTTTAGCCCCATGGGGCCTCTTTGTTACAACAGCGACAGGACCGAATACAGGCTCTTGTGGACAGAGCTGCTCAGTGCTGGCCTAGGAGAGAGTTGAGTGTTGACTCGGCACATTGGGCGTCCTTGTAGGAAGAACACCTTGAAAACGGGACGCCCTTCTCCCATCGTTCTCTCGGGTCAAGTGGGAGGGATGCTGGTCACCGACATCCATATTCTGGCTTCAACCCAAGCAGTTCTGTGGCCCCCAGCAAGTGCCTCAGTCATGGCCGGTCATTGATCAGCTTTGTCCCCTGAGTTCTAGTTCTCTATGGCAGAGGGGGTGACAATGTCATTTTTGTCTTCCTCAATCCCATTTTTTGGGGAAGGCCCACCCCAATCATAGTGCCCCACCCACCTGGCCACCAGGCCTGCCCATCACAGTTTTAACCCTTCTCTCCCCATCTGTGATTGGTCCACACTGGGCCCAGGCCTGCCAATCACAGTAGCCACCCCTTCATCCCCATCACTGATTGGTCCACACTGGACCCAGGCCTGCCAATCACAATAGCCACCCCTTCATCCCCATCACTGATTGGTCCAAAGGGCTGCATATGATTGATGTAAGCCAACCAAGTTTCTTCCTTGAGTTTCAACGGTATGAAATTAGCGCTTTTCTAGACCAAAAACAACAGGACATGATCAATTTCTTACGGTTCAACTAGTAACAGGAGGGAGGAAGCAGCTTTCTTCCCACTGGGGCTTCTAAGCTGCCATAGGTGGCCTTGGGGCCATTGGCCACCATCTTGCCTGCCAACAGGAAGGAGGGATGAGGTCAATGCCCTGAAAGAAGAGATCCAGTGGATGTGGAGGGAACAGCCAGGGAAGGACCTCAGGGGACGGGACACAGTGACCCAGCTCTACCCGGGGCCAGGTCCTCGTTGGACTGCCCCGGCACAAGAGCCAGTCTTTGCTTGAACCCCGTCTCCATGCCTCCCTTCTCCTCTGGTGCTGCGGGCCCGCTAGGAGAGCCCACAGCACCCGTGATCTTTAATCCACCAACGACCCCCGAACAGAAGTTTCTAGGTCACGTCTCTTTGGAGCTTCAGGCTGGAATGGACACCTGGACGTGTCCAACTGCCACTGAGCATGTCCCAAGTCAGATGTGTCCTCCCTCAGCAAACCTGCCCCCCTCTTCCTCCTGAGTTCTGGGGTCCCACCTCTCCCACCCACTGACACTCCAGAGCAGCCCCCTGGACACTGGCCATCGCTCGTCTGTCCTCTCTCCCCTCCTTGCTGGTCACCTCCAGATCCGGCCATTCCACCATCTTCCTCCTCTCCGGGGACCCCATCCATCCATCCATTCCCGTCCTCCCGGCCTTCCCCTCGTCCCTGGCTTATGGGGTTCTCGCCAACTCCAGGCTTCCCCACCTAACCCACCTACCCATTCTTCATACAACTGAAGATAGCTGCCTAGACCAGGGGGTCTCACCCGGGGACGATCCTGCCCCCAGGGGACACTGGGTGATGTCTGGGGACATCTGTGGTTGTCATGTCTTGGGGAGCTCCTGGCATCAAGTGGGTGGGAGCCAGGGATGCTGCTCAGCCACCCACAAGGCGCAGGACGGCTCCACCTTGGAGAATGAGCCGGCCCGATGTCAGCCGGCCTGATGGTCTATACAAATATGACCATTGCTTCCCTGCCCTTCAGCAGCTCCTCACTACCCTTAGCATCAAGTTCAAAATCTTGGCCCTGACTTCCCTCCCCAGCCTCATCACTCACCACCGCTTGCTCCCACCTCCAGCCATTCCACATTTATTCTGCTCCCAAAGCAATCCTGACACCTGCTCCAGCGTGGACGGACCTGGAGGACGTGACGCACAGTGACATGAGCCAGACACAGAAGGACACACACTGTGTGGTCCACTCACAGGAGGTCCCCAGAGGAGCCACAGCCACAGAGACAGAAAGTGGACGGGGGCCAGGGGCTGGGGGAGGGGTGGGAGTCAGTGTGTCATGGAGACAGAGCTTCAGTTTGGGGAGATGGAAAGTTCTGGAGACGGATGAAGGGGATGGTTGCACAACCGTGTGAATGTGTTTCATGCCGCTGAGCTGTGCGCTTAAAAATGGTTAAAATGGTGAATGTTATATATATTTTACCGGAATGAAAAAATCATTGAGAGAAATCAGCAAGGAATGCACCAGGCAGGAGTTCGCGGCTCTCTTGACTGTGAACACAAGAAAAAGCAAAGTTTGACGCCGATGCGACCCCTTCAGGAGTCAGGAAACAGAGACGCTGTGGAGGCAACAGAGCTGCCCGGCTTGGGAAGCGATTATGAACCACCGCGTGGAGGCACCCAGTTTAGAGAAGCTTCTAGACTCCTGTCAGCTCCTCAGGGATAGACACACGCTTTCTGCCTCTTTGCCTTGCTCCCGTCTCCCTGCAAAGTCTTTGCAAACAGTTGGCGCGGATAATGCGTTTGTTGCTTGAGTGAAAAGCTGACCATTTTACCAAAGAAGAAATGGGCAGGGCACTTATTAGCTTTGCAAACAGCTGACCCCAACCCCTCCGGGCAGCGACATCTCTGGGTCGCTCAGATGTGGTGGAGACAGCCTGTCTCAGAGAAGATGGCGTTTTACTTGAGAGAGAGAGAGAGAGGCAAAGGGATGGAAGGTTCTGGAAGATCCTTCACGCCCCCTAATCTCAGGCTACAGAATATCTTCTAGAATTTGCTTTATTTTTATTTTTTGCAAAGATCGGGGGTGGGAGAGAAAAGAATACAAAAGCTGAGGAGAAAGAGGTAAGATAGCAGATTAAGGGAAATAAGAGAGAGAACTCAAAAAGCGACTGCCGGCTCCACGCGGTGACCCTGAGCTCCGAGAAAGCCCTTGACAGGATGAGGCGTCAGTTGTGCTTTTGAAAGCGACGTGGGAGGATAAGTTACCACCTGAGTTTGAGAGACACACGAGAAGCCCCCAGACACATCCGACGAATGAAGGAGAGGCTGTGAAATAAGAGAATGGAGGGGGCGGGGGACGCGCTGTCTGCCCTCCGCTTACAGGAACGGTCGGTAAAAGCTTCGAGAAGGATCGGCGCCAGATCCAAGGTCTGAAGCGGGCACCGAGACGCAGAGGAGGAAGAAACGCGGCCTCGGGAACGGATGACAGAAGCCCGGAGCACGCAGAGCTCAATTGTGGGCTGTCGGCACCGACGTCCACGACCTGAGCCTGTCACTCATCAGCCTGCAGCTCCTGCTGTCCCAGTGTCCTTGGCCCCCGGGGGGGGACAGGAGGCCTGAGTCTCGTCCCATCTTGGCAGTGACAGGGTGACACCTAGCAGGTCCCTCCCGTTGGGGTGACTCACCGTCTGGGGGCACCTGAGACTGTTCCCCTTGGAACCCAGAAATCGGGCCATCCGGCCGCCCTCCTCCCACTCTGTCGTCATCTGCCAGGAAGGGTCTGGAGCCGTTTGGGGGGCCCCCAAGGAAGCGGCGAGCAAGAGGACGTCGTGAAGTGAGCCCTCACTGGGAATGAGGCAGGAATGTCTGCGTCTGGTCTCCCAAGGACGCCACGGAGAGCCTCGCTTCCGGGCCCGTGTGTCCACAAAGCCATCAGGACACTCGCCAGCGTCTGCTTTCAGAGAAGAGAGAGCGAACTCAGGTGCCGAGCCTTCCGGAGGACGCAGGGCCGAGGCCTGGGGCCAGGCGATCGAGTCCTTGGCCTCGGGGGCCAAATTTAAGGGGGTGCCAAAAACCTCAGTCAACGAGATAAATAACACTTTCATGCAACGTTTAAAAAAAATCACAATGAATGCCAAGAAATCCACGACCGACCAAATACGGACATTTTACATCAGTTCAGGACCAGACCTGGCACCTGCCTGGCTCGTCCGCTCTCCTCCCCTTACCCCTGCCCTGGGGGCACTGTCTTTGCTTATCGTGTTGATATTTGGCTTATTGAAGACCTCTCTGCATTCTTCTGGTATTTTCCATATTGTAACACAATAGGATTTCTCCTGATCACTGAGCTTTTTGGCGTCCCCCTTAAATTTTGTGTCCAAGGTCAGCATCCTGCCTGGAAAGAGACAGTGACAATTTAATAACCCCGTTTGGTTTTCTTCCCATTTCTTTTTTCTGTTTCTTGTTTTCTATTTGGGTGTCAGTGACCAAGTTTTCTTTTAGACCTTTTTTTTTTTTTTTTAGATTTAAAAAGTGGACCATTGAAGGGAGATTAAATAGATATTTTCACGGATGACCTGGAGATGGCACCCTCCCCTGGGACCCCATCCAGTCTGCGGTTTTAATAACATCCCCGACGTCTACAGACTCCAGATGCATCTTCTGAATCCCCGAATCAGGTCCAGCCGGCCACCGGAACCTCCTCCTGGGTGACCTCAGGTGACCCCCTTTGACCGCCACCTCCTGGTGTTCACACCTCTGCGTAATCTCCTCCCCTTGCGTGCGGGCAGGACTGGGACTTGCTTCCAACCAACAGAGGGGGTGGGACGTCACCATCATGATCGGATTATGTAAGACCCCATCTTAGCAGACTGGGGCTGGCTTGACCAAGCAGGTGGCCGTGTTGGAGAAGCTCATGTGACAAGGAACCGTGGGCGTCCTCTCTAGGCTGCGAGTGGCCACCGGCCGACGGCCAGCGGAAAGCCGGGCCCTTCGCCATCTGCCAACAACCTGAACGAGTTCGGAAGTGGGTCCTCCCCCAGTCCGGCCTTCAGATGCAAATGCAGCCCCGTCGACGTTCTGATTGAGATCGAAGCGTTGTGAGACCCTGAGCAGAGAGCCCAGCCGAGCCAGGCCCGGACTCCCGACCTGCGGAAACTGGGAGAGAACCAACGGGAGCTGTTTCGAACCATCAAATTTGTGGCGATTCATTACCGAAATCCAATGACGGACGAGCTTCTCAAATCGGACGCATCCCCCGCTGAGCTCCTGAAATGCCTCTTCCCCCCACCAGAACACCTCTTCCTCCCCAATTCTCCATCTCAGATGGGAGCCCTGTTCTTATGATCACCCAGACCCAAAGCCTGGAGTCGTCCTCTCCCACAGCCCCATCCAATCTGCCTTAAAACATGTCAGCTCCACCTTCAAAACATGCCAGCATCGGGCTCTCCTCTCCCACCCCCGATCTTTGCCAAAAAGAAAAATAAAGCAACTAGAAGATATTTTGTCATCTGAGATTAGCGGCATGGAGGATCTTCTAGAACCTTCCATCCCTTTGCCTCTCTCTCTCTCTCTCTTAAGTAAAATGCCCTCTTGTCCCAGCTCCATCGTTTCTACCCTGTGCTTGCTGCCACCGTCCCCACCTCCCTGGGTCTGTTCTCAACACGGGAACCTCAGGGGGCCTGCTAAAACCTGAGTCAGGTCATGTCCCGCCAGTGCTTGAGCCTCCCCGTGGCCTTCATTCAGGACAAAAGCCCCGTGTGACATGGTCCCAGAAACTCTTTGCTCTCTGCCCTCAGCTCCAACTTCTTCCTCCTTCCCTCCCTCGGCTCCAGCCACATAGCACACGGGCCTCCTCACTATTCCCCAA
The DNA here is from genome assembly GCF_021613505.1 of Equus quagga. NCBI lineage: Eukaryota > Metazoa > Chordata > Mammalia > Perissodactyla > Equidae > Equus > Equus quagga. The sequence goes on from NC_060280.1 coordinate 95,847,929, forward strand.
ACAGGCCACACATGGTCTAGCCTCAGGGCCTTTGCATCTGCTGTGCCTGCTGCCCGACAGGTGAATCTCTATCCCTATGGAATCAGCCCTACTCCCCCTTTTCCATCCCCTGCTGTATTTGCTGTCTCCCGAATTATGCATGCTGTACCCATGGGAGTAGGCGGCAGGATGGTTTCAGCCAAGGTGCAGAGCCTGGAGTCCCCTGGACTCTGAGAGAAGGGGCTGACCGTTGGAAAAGGGGACCAGGGAAAGAACAGACACAATGTTCTCTCCATTGTTCAGCCCAATATTGACTGAGAGCACGTTCTCTCACCGGACACTCTGACCTCACAGTTCCAGAGAGTTCCGCCTGGCTAACTACGCTGGTACGTCGTTCCTCAAGAGACTGGAAACGGCCTGGGGGAAATGCATCGAGATAACGACATTCACATGCGTTATTCAGTTTGTTACCACAACTCTCCTGTGAGACCAGCTGTATTCTGACGGCAGAGGAAATGGAAGCACACAGAGCTGGGTGACTTGCCCAAGGTCACAGGATGTGGCGGTTTTAAAGGATTTCCACGACTTCTCTGCCACTCTTTGCTCTGGTGGAGCCGGATTCTCCTCCCTCTGAGGGTGGGCTGGACTTGATGACTCACTCCCAATGAACAGAATGTACCAGAAGCAACGGAGTGAGACTTCCGAGAGTAGGTCATAAAAGGACTGTGGCCTCCAGCTGGCTCTCTCTGGGGAAGCCAGCCGCCATACTGTGAGGGGGCTCAGGCGGTGCTGTGGAGAGGCCCACCTGGAGGGGGAGCCGAGGCCTCCCGCCGGCAGCCACAAGAGGGAGCCATCCTGCAAGCGGCTCCTCCAGCCCCAGTCGAGCCTTCAGATGAGGCAGCCCCGGCAGTGTCTTGACTGCGACCTCACAAGAGACGCCCAGGCAGAACCACCCAGATAATCACTCCCAAACTTTTACCCTCTGTGGCATAATCAGTGTTTGTTTTAATCTGCTAAATTTTGGGATTTGTTACATAGCAACTGATAACTAATACACAGGACCCAGACCCCACAACCTTTCTGTCTGGCTCTCTATTTTCCCTCCCAGGAGCCACATACTCTGCTCTCGGTGGCCCGTCCTGTTCCCTTCTCCTCATCTCCTCTTCAGTGCCTCATCCTTTCTGCAGTTCACCACGCGCCCGCCATGAATCTCCTCCTTGCCTTTGATGACCGATTTTATCTACTTGGTTAAAACGATGGTTCAGCATCTCCAAGGGGAAAGGCGGCTCTTGGCTTCACTTTTTTCCAACCAGAGTCGGCTTTACCTTCCATATAACCCCGACTTCACCTCGGCTCTGCTCCTGGGCACCTAAATTTCTTCTCCACGCTCTCAACTCTTTAACCATCTCGTCCATCTCTCTGTGTCACTCTTTTCTTGCTCCTAATCCAAGATGATCACAGTTTCTGGAATCTTCCATCCCATTTGCCTCCCCGTCTTCAGTTCCACTGCAGCCAAAGCTCGCGTATGGGACGGGCATGTCCTGTCGGCACTGTGGCCTCTCCTGTCCCTCCCCGGCCCGGCTCCTCGGGCAGAAATCCAGCCAGGATGCCCCGCCCCCCCGCCATGGCCCCAACTTCATGAGATAAATCACTCTGCGAGCCTCAAGGAAATTTAATAAGCTTGCTCTGCTTTGTTTCTTTTTGTCTGTGGCCTTTTTGTTAGGTTTTCATGGGAAGAGGCGTTTGTGAGAAAACTATTTGTGGCGATGATATCTCGTGTTCTTGTAGCTTTACGACGAGCGTGGAGGGACGAGGTGGAGATGCTGGGGGGGGGGGCGTCGGGGGAGGAGACTTCCAATCGCTTGCGACCTGCGTCATTTAAAATGAACACAGCGCTTACTCCCACGGGGGATCCCGGATCGGATCCTGGAGCAGAAAAAGGACCTCAGTGGAAACACCGGGCAAATCTGAGTGAGGATGCTGAGCGTGCTCTGCTGATGTGAATGCCCGTTTCTCAGTTTCGATCTTGCACTGTGGTTACGTAAGACGTGGACACGAGGGGAAGCTGGGCCAAGGGCGTATGGGGAGCCTCTGGACCATCCTTGCAACTGCAATTATTCCAAAACCTTTTTTTTTTTTTAATAATAGAGGTAAAGTGGGGAAAACGGATATGAGCCGATGACCGAGAATAAATTATCATCTGCGTTAATCCCAGAGCCGGGCGCATTGAAGTGATCGGCTCTGAGAAGCCATGTCCTTGTTCCCGCTCACGGGACGACATGGGCTCGGGCCAAGCGCGAGGCAGCCGTGAGCAGGAAGTTCGTGTCTCATGTCCGCGTGGGGCTCACGGACTCACGTTAAGGTAGCCCTCCCCACAGCCCATGGGGCGCGAATGTCCCCATTTCACAGAAGAGGAGACTGACGCTCGGAGAGTGTCATCATCTCTCCCTCCCTCTGTCTCTCTCTATCTCTGTCTCTATCTCTGTCTCCCTCTGTCTCTGTCTCTGTCTCCCTCTGTCTCTGTCTGTCTCTATCTCTCTCTATCTCTGTCTCTCTGTGTCTCTCTGTCTCTGTCTCTTTCTCTGTCTCTATCTCCCTCTGTCTCTGTCTCTTTCTCTGTCTCTATCTTCCTCTGTCTCTGTCTCCCTCTGTCTCTGTCTCCCTCTGTCTCCCTCTGTCTCCCTCTGTCTCTGTCTCTGTCTCTCCCTCTCCCCCTCCTCTCTCTTACACACACACACAGTTCTTAGAATCCAGGAATTTCCCCCACTTTGCTGTGTGGCTTCTCTGCCACGAAATGGGCCACGGCTGCCCCAGGCCTCTTCCGCCCGGTAAGGCGTCCAGGAGAGCCACTGGGATGGGGACCGAGAGCCCGAAGCCCTGCCCTGGGGCCGGAAGAGAGATGGCGAGTGGCCCCAGGGATGGAGGTCAGCATCCACGCCTGGGTTCAGCTCCCAGCCGCGCAAGTGCCGGCCACACCACAGGGTGAGGGTCCCGCGGCCGCATCGGCGCGGCTCCCGGACACACTGCCCTTCCCGCCGGCTGCCCTTGCCTCACTTTGCTCGACGGATGGAGGGACGGCCAGACGAGGACAGAGGCCAGACCTCCGGTCCTGCTGCTTCTGCCTCCACAGGGTCGATGGACTCACATGGCCACCATCACAGATGTGCCAGGTCCCCCCACGTCCCCCAGGCCCTGGCTGCCACCTCCAACTCCTGAGCGACAGCAATGAGGACAGAGGAACTTTCTCCAGGAAGGCTGTCCTGGCCGGACTCCGAGTCCGGCGTCCCAGGCTTCATCAAAGGCCACTCAACATGCTTTTGTCTCAAGACTCTCCAAGCCCCACATTTTGCCCCTAAACACTCAGGACTCTGCAAAGCCAGCTTCGAAGAACACAGTGCTCCTCGGGGTGGGGAGGAGCAGGGGCCGCACTGGAACTCACACCCCGCAGTCGGACCGTGGACACCCCGGCTTTGGTGGGACCACATGGCTGCATGGCTGGGGGGGGGGTCAGATCCACAGGCGAGGAAGCGACTCCTGTCCCATTTCCCCGACGAGGAAACCAGTAAGAGGGTGTTCGCACACGCACACACAAAATCACACACAGTCACACAGTGCAGTCACACACAACCACACGCTATGGCCACACGACCATACACAATCTCACACAAGTGGTCACAGAGTCACACAGACACACAACCACACAAAAATAATGCAACAACATGACCACACACATAATTACACAACCACACACTATCACCACACAACCATACACAATGCACATGTGGTCACACACTTAGTTACATAGACACACAACCACACACAGTCACACACACAAATATGCAATGACACAATCACACACGATCACACATGTCCACATACATATTACACAACCATACGCAATTATACACAATCGCCACACAACCACACACACAACTGTGCACAGTCTCACATATGTGGTCACACAGTTACACGGACAGCCTGCCTCTGTGGGGTCCCGGGAGCCTGGCTCTGACCCCAGGAGATGGGATGATGGAGGGTGAGGCCCCGCCCGGCCATCCTTAGCCAGCTCGAGGGCAATAAGCACATTGCTAACAGACCAAGACAACTTCGCTATCATCAGGCGATCTGTGCCCCAAAGTGGCTTTCCCGCAACATGTCACTGAACCTATGAGCCCCTCCCCCCAGGCAATGCGACCCCGACCCCAATCTTAGGCCTGGTGACCGCACCCTCCCCAAAGTGTGACCCACAAATCTTTGTCATTGATTCACTTGCCACCAGGGAAGAGGCTGGAAGGAAGGACGGGGCGGGGGCAGGGCGGCTCCTCATCAAACGCCTGGGGATGGTCGCCCTCTTTGTCCAGCCCACCCCTGCGCCCCACCCCGACGCCTGCACCCCGGACCCCTGCACCCCGGACCTGCCGAGGCTCCTCCTGCGGCCCCGCGCTCAGTTCAGCCAAGTTAATGGGCAGAAAAGGCGGGGAAAACTGCGGTCTGGGATGGGGAGCCCTTGGGGGTCCCGCCCCCGCAGTGTGTGCCCGGCGGCGTCCACACAGCCCGATCTCAGTCACACACTCCGACCCCGTCCACACAACCTGACCGCGTCTTCACAGCGCTGCTGCGTCCATGCACGCTGTCCACACGTCTATACAGCCTCGTCTACACAGCCCGGCCTCATTCACGGAGCGCCTGCCGCGTCTACACGCTCCGACCGCGTCTACACAGCCCGTCCGCGTCCACACGGACGGCGCCAGACTCACCGCGCTCCGCCCGCCCCGGAGGCTGCACCGCGCCGGCTCCCGCCGCGAACTGAGCACCGGCCTTAGGGAGCCGGGGCGGGGCTGGGGGCGGCACCGGGCGGGGCACCGCCCTCCTCCTCCCTCCACCGGGGTCTCCTCCCCGCACCGGGGTCTCCTCCTCC
>NC_060280.1:95852835-95864634 GCF_021613505.1 Equus quagga
CCACCGGGGTCCCCTGGCCCGGGGGCGCCGCCCTCCTCCTCCCTCCACCGGGGTCTCCTCCCCCACCTCACCTGGGTCCCCGGCGCAGGAGCGCCACCATCCTCCGCCGCCCCCGCCCCCGCCTGAGACATCAGCCGCCCCAGCTCCCCCTGCCCCCTGCCCGCCCCCAGGTGCGCCCCTCCTCTGCGCTCAGAGACCCGCCCCACTGCGCTCTCAGCTCCACGAGGAGACCCCGCGGTGCACGGGAGCCCCTGGGGGAGGGGGCATGGTCCTGAACCTCAGGCTGCTGTGGATGGGACCCCGCACCCAGGTGGAGAGGGCACGGCCTGGGCAGGTGAGCCAGGACAGAGGGGGCGGAAGCCGATGCTCAGCAGGGTTTCCAGGAGGCCCACGTGGGGAGGGGTGTGTATGAGTAATGACACGATTTTAAAATTCACTTCAGATTGTAGCACAGTCGTACATTTACAGAGAACCTGTGCAGATGTACCGAGCTCCGGGGGCGCCGGGTGGGCTGTCCCCCCATCCTTGACAGCTTACGTCAGTGTGGCTCGTGGTCACAATGAATGAACGAATATCGAGACGTCCTTGTTAACTAGTACCCACACTTTCCTCAGATTGCCTCAGTTTCCCCTGATGTCCTCTGTTGCGGGACCCCATCAGGACCCCATGTGACACTCGGGCATCCCGTCTCCTGGCTCCTCTGGGCTGGGATGTCCTCAGATGCTCCTGATGCCCTGGGCTGGCGTGAGGGGGACCGGGCAGGAGTGTGGCAGGACGCCCCTCTGTGGGGCTCCTGTCCCGTGTTTCTCACGGTCAGGCTGGGGGAGGGGGGCTTGGCCTCCGATTTGACACTCCTGCCACGGCCCCGCCAGCACCCGGCTGTCCCCTCCTGCCTGGTCCCTCCGTGCCAGGGGGGTGGGGGGGACACTGCATGCTCTCGTAGAACCAGCTTCTGCCCAGGACAGTGGACGTTCTTTGAACTGCCCTCAGAGACCAGCCGTTCGACCACCTCAGTGGCAACATCTTTGCGGCCTAAGTGGCCATGTGCTTTCGTGGGAGGCGCTGCGAGTGACTGGGAGCCAAGCCTGGCGCCAGAGGGGGAGCAATCCCGCGGGGCCCAGCTGCCTGCGGCGGCCCCGTTCATCGAGCACGTGCAGGGACTCCAGCGTCCTCTCTGGCCCTCCAGACAACCCTGCAGAGGCAGCTGGGACCCCTTCTGGCAGAGGAGGTGGCTGCAGCCCGAGGATAGTGACAGGCCCCCGGTCACCTGGCTCCAGACCCGGGCTCTTCCCACCGCGGCCTCCTGCAGGCCCTTCCCTCATCGGCTGCAGGTGAGTCCCAGGGAGGTGTGTGCATCCTGCTTTGAGCCAGGACAGCTGTAGGGGGAGCCTGGGAGCCCTGGGGGCCACCCTCCTCTCTCCCCCAGGGCAGCCTCACCTTGTGGTGACATCCTCCCGGCGTCTTTCTCGTGTGGCTGGCTAACCCCGCCCTCTCCACTGGCCCTGAACAAGCCCTCCTGCGTCCCTTGGGCTGGCCGTCAGTCACCGCCTCCAGGCAGCCTTCCCGGATACCTGCCCCTCAAGACAGAACTGGGGGCCTTTCCTGCGCTGACCCGTGTCCTGTCCTTCCTCCCCAGCCTGGGGCAGAGAGCGGGGTCTGAGCCTCACAGGCGCATCCCTGGGCCCGAGCGGAGGGCCAGGCACACAGCAGCCCTCGACGAAGACTGGCTGAATGGACAAGTGAGTGGATGAACGGATGAGTGGATGAGAAATACGTAAGCTCTGGTCTGCTTAGGAAAAGAAAATGACAGTCCCTACAGAAGCTTCCACTCTGTGGCTTAAACACAAGACGCTGAGCCGGGGCCCCCATGGGGCAGGGACACAGCAGTGTCACCCCAGCACCAGCACGTGAGGCGCCCTCCCCCGGGACCCCGCCGGGCCCTGCCCCCTCACAAAGGCTGGAGGACAGCCGGGGCCCTGACCCAGGAGGGTCCCGCAGCACGGGGCGGCAGGTGCCTCCAAGCTGTGTCCCAGGGCAGAGACGCCCTCACGGGCAGGCAGGGAGAGGCGCTCCCGGGAGAAAAGCTCACTGGCGCACCGGTAAGAGAAAAATAAAAATTTTATAGCCCGCGATTTTCAATACTCTAGAACCGGCTCTCAGGGGTTCAACCATCCCTCCCCTGCTGGCTTAGAGGGGGCTTCGCGACATCTGCCCTGAGCCCCGTGGGCGGCTGCGTCCTGGTTTCCGATGGTCTCCTGTGGGCTGGGGTCTCTGCCAGAGAGGAGGGGACGGTGGCGCTCGAGCAGCGTGGCCTGGGGGAGCGGCCGTGGCTCTGCTTGGACCTCAGCTGCCCCTGCGAGCCGCGTGGCCTCCAGACGCGCCCTCCCGCCGAGGACAGTGGGGTCAGTGAAGCCTGACCACTGGGCTCACCACGCTGGCCACTCCCCTGGGCCGCACACAGGGGACAACGCAGTCACCTCTGAGCTTCCTTCCGCCCTCTCCGCCCTCGGTGAGGATGCTGTGACACCACGACTAGCCATGTCGTAGCAGAAGCTCCGCGGCAGCCGCGGTCCTCCAGGCGGGGGTCCCTCCTGTGGGAGGAAGCCTCTCGGGCGCCACGGAGGAGTCGGCAGAGGCCGAGGCTGAAGTATGCAAAGCGTGTTTAACTGTGAGGTTCCAACCGGAGCGAGGCGGAAACCGCTAACGGCAACGTCGGGAGCTAACGTCTGCCTCTGAGTTCCGTGGCGTTTGTCAAATTTCCGGAACAGAAAAGAGAGAGGCTCCCGCTCTGACATCGACGGACAAAATGGCTTTGGGGAGGGCGCAGTCCCCTGGGCAGAAGGGGTCCACCCGGGCCCCCTGCCCAAGCTGCCCGCCCACGGCTGCGTCCCAGGTCCTGGGGGCGCCTTGGGGCCAGCTGCTCCCCCTGGGCTGGGCCACCCATTCCTGTTGAGAAACACGGGGAAACAGGAGGAAGCCGGCTCCGGTTTTGGAGTAAGCATCGCTCCCTCGAGCAGCGTGGCTGCTGGGCTGCGGGAGTCTCTGCCCAGTGCTGGCGTTTGCAGAGCGGACCTGCTTTGACCCGCGCCCACTGTCCGGGAGATGGAGTGGGGACCACGAGGCCAGAGGTCCGTGCCGTCCCTTCTTGTCGGTGAAGCATCTTCTGAACTGGAGTCCGGGGGCCTCGTGGATGGGAGGGCAGGGCCCCGGAGCCACAGGTGGCCCTGGAGGTCAGCAGCCCCAGGTCACTGGACCCTGGTGCCAGGCTGGGGCGTGCAGGCCACCAGACCGCGGCCAGTTTGATGGCGGCATCTATGTCGTGAGGTTCAGAGAACCCTGTGGGTGAGGTAGATGACAAAATGCCAGTTCCAGAATGTTCTCCCGCGTCCCAGAAGCTCGTCGGTGGTTTAAATGAAAAGTGCGCTTGTCTGGCCTGTGTCGTGGCTGGAGGCTGGTGAGCGGCGTGCAGGGGACGGGGTGGGGGGTGGAGAACGTGCAGACGCCGGTGCCGGGCGTGGGCGATGCCCTCTGAGCCGGAAGGGAAGGAGGGGCCGACGTGTCAGACAGAGCCAACCTCAAGGGCTGCCGGGGGGCCTCCATGCGGACCCCAAGGGCCGTCCACCTGGCCTGGAGCCCACCTGGGCCCCACAAAGGTCAGTCTGCGAGACTCGCACCCCAAGAGGCGACACTATCGGAATTTCAAAAAGTCGTGGCCGTTTATTAAAATGTGGCGGAGTCCAGCGTGGGGCTGATTGGGGGGGAGGGCGTGGCCTGCCGGGAGCAAGTGACCGCTGATGGCCCGTTCGAAGCCCTCGGTGGCAGCCCCTCCTCACGGCCCCACCAACCAGACGGGCGTCCGGAACCCACGCCAGCCAGAGTCCGAGGCTCGGGGCGGTGGCGTTCTCAGCCTCTGGCCCAGCCGGCCTGCAGAAAGGGCCTCTGCTGGGCACTCTGCCTCCCTGGGGACCTGGCCTGAGCGCTCCTGCCCAGGACAGGCTGTGGCATCGGAGGGAGCCCAGAGAGAGGGGCGCACAGGGAGCACCAGATGGGGCGGGTCTGCAGCCGCAGGGCGGGGGGACGGCCTGCCCTTGCCGAGCCACCACCAGAGGGAAACTGACGGGACGACTACGGGGCTGGGGGGCCACCCAGCGGGGCCTCAGCCGGCCAGAGGGCCTGGCAGCAGGCACGGAGCTTGGAGCAGGACTGGAGGGGGTGGAGTGTGGCGGGCTGGGTGGGGAGGGGGAGCGGGAGCAGGAGCCGAGAGGCCCCCACCCTGACGTGAGCATCGAGCATCGGCCAGACCAGAGCACCAAGTTGGGGGCGGGGCGGGCGCCCGGTCTCGGGGACCCCTCGGCACGGGGAAGGCAGCGAGGGCCAGGTCCAGGCCACCTCTCCTGGGCCGCAGCACCTGTCAAGCTGTGGGTTCGGAGGCTCCGGGCCGCATCTCCTCAGGCGTGGACAGCTCGGGGGGCTGCTCTGCGGGCACAGGGCACTCGGGCGCATCTTCACCTGGAGGCGGCTGGGAGAGGGCGGCCGAGGCTTTTGGAGGCTGCGGGTTGGCGGCCGGGGCTGGCGCCCATGGAGGCTGAGGTAGGTCCTTCTGCAAGAGGAGAAAGGCCAATGGTGAGGGGCAGGACAAGGCTGGCTAGCAGCTGCGGGGCGGGGGGCTGGCAGATGGGCCGCTGTCCCCAAAGGGTCAGGCCCCAGGCCAACAGGAGCCCCTTCCTGGGGGATGGGCCACAGGAGGGAGGCCCAAGGCAGAAACCCTGCCTCTGACATCTCTGGGCATCTTCCTCCCTCCCGAACCTTCCAGAACTAACCCGTTCACTCTGTGGCAGAGCCAAGGCCCTCGGGGACTCAGACCCTTTGAGGACGGCGGGCACTGAACCCAGGAGGCCTTCCCCGAGGGTCTGGGAGAGGGCTCGGCTTGGCGGTCGGCGAGCGCCAAAGGCCACCACCGGGGTAGTTAACCGGCTGAGCCCCGGAGCCCGGCTCCCTCCCACCGTTCCCACACTCCTCAAGAACAGGACATGGAACACCACAGCCCCAGTCGAGGGCCCCTGCCAACCAGGGGCATGTCACATGCGGGGAAGCCTGCGTTCACGCGGGCGGTTTACAAGGACGCCAGAGTGGCTTCGAGTCCCCCATCCTGATGGGACCGCCTCTGAGCCCTGGGGGTGACTCACGAGAAGGCGCCCCTTCTGCAGATACTGGAGAGAGCAGTGTCCCCAGAGTTAGGGACACTGGATGTTATGTTCAGAGGTCCTGTGTCCCACTGCCCTCCTGCCTCAAACTGCAGCAGCAAACCCCACGACCGGGAGCCCCTCCCCGGTGCCCCATTGGGGACGCCACGGCTGCCCGGTCCCCGCAGCGAGCTCTCCCAGCTGTCACCGTTCACACAGCTGGTCCAGCGTGAGCCGGGACAGCTCTCACCCCGGCAGGAGGGCTGGGTGGCCCCCCACACCTGGCACTGCGTTCTCAATGGCGGAAGTGGGTGTCTAATGGAACGGGGCGTCACTGTCCCCGGGGATCAGCACCTTCAGGAAGAGGGGCTACGAGCACCATCCTCAAGTCACGCCTGGCGCGACAGCCACAAGCTTGTCCCCTCCACGGGGACGGCTCAGAGCCGCCAGAGCTACACAAGCACGGCTCCCAGAGCAAAACCTTCTGGCAACCCGGAAACACTGACCGCGGGACAGGGGCTGCGGGGTTTAGTGGTAAAACTAGGAGCTCTTACTCAACTTTAACTCTAGTTAGGGCTTATTAGGTTATTATTTCTCGCAGACAGTCATAGCAAACTGGTATTCACCGCAAAGCCGCTGCCAGTCCAGAACATGCCCAGCTCCCGGCGCCAGAGGGCCAGCGCGCCGCTGGTGACGAGCGTGCAGGGCACCAGGTAGAGGAGGGCAGGCTGGCCGCGCTGCATGAGCGCCAGCGCCATGAACGTCACCAGGAGGCCGACGCCGTAGGCTGGAAGGACGGAGATGGCAGCACGTTACCGCGGCCTGGACCCCAGGCCCCCCACCCGCCTCCGCAGGGATGCTGGGGGCAGGGACAGACACAGCACAGCTCTGGGAACCACACGGGCAGAAAGCGCCACCAACGCGGCACACGGGGGCCGGCCAGCGGGAGCCGGAGCTTCCGGACGAGCATGGGCCCTTCCGGCGTCTTCCAGACACACGCTCCCCCGGGCACGAGGCGTGCAAGGCAGGAGTCAGCCAGGAGACAGGACGGGGCAAGGGCCCCGTGAGCCCGTGGAGGAAGGGGACGGGGACCAGGGCCCTGGGCGCGAGGGTGCGCAGACTCACCGATGGTGCAGGCCACGAAGTAGACCCTGGAGGACTGCACCTGGATGTCGAACCTGTGGCAGTAGGCCACGAGCAGCCCTGGGGACAGAGGACGTGGCCAGAGCGCCTGCTGGGGACCGGGTGCGCCCGTGGGGGGGACGGGTGCTGGGCGCCATCCCGTCCAGCGGCTGTCACTGCTTCCCGGAGGAGCCCCCTGCCCACCGGGACGATGCCCCCAAGACTCGAGGGGGGCAACCAGGGCAGTGGACGCGCACAAACCCACAGCTCGGAGGCCGCCTGGTGGGGCAGAGGGCCGGGGGGTCCCACTGTGGGTGGACCCTGGGGCAGTCGGCGGGCGAGGCCACACTCCGCCCTGGGCAGTGCTGTCCCCGGGGCCCACCCTGACCATACACCACCCACCGTCCCTCCCTACCCGCTGCCTCTCTGGCCCGACGCTGCCAGGGACACCTGGGCCGCCCCCGGCACGGTACCTGGGACCAGGATGTCCCCGAAGCCCAGGAGGGAGAAGGGCCGGTCACACAGGGCCAGCGGGGAGGCGTTCAGTCTGGGCACCTTCAAGACCATGGGGAGCTGCGGAGAGCGAGGAGGCACGTCCAGGACCCGCCAGCCCCACTCCCCCGGGCAGCACCGCGGCCCCAGCCACCGCGTACCTTCTCGTGGGTGGCCGAGTCCGAGGGCCCGGTGGCCACCTCCACCATGATGCTGTTCCCGCTCTGGCGACAGGGGCTGCGTCAGAGGGGGCGGGGCCCAGGGGTTCGGGGGGCACAGGGCGGGGACACGGGTGAAGGGGGCGCGGGGCACAGGGCTGGGGGCAGGGGTTGCGGGGCCGCGGGGACCCCACCTTGGTCAGGAAGGGCGTGATGAACACGAAGAAGACGTCATAGACGAACAGCACGAGCAGCAGCAGCGTGCAGGCCTGCGGGAGGACGTGCTGAGGGCCGCCTGCCCGGCCCCGCCCCCGGCCCCGGCCCCGACCCCGACCCCGACCCCGCCCCCACCCCCGCCAGGCACACACGGGACAGACGGCTGGACATGCGCAGGAGAGCCAGCACAGCCAGCCAGCCCCTCGGGCAAGAGGCCGGGAAGGCGCCCGGGAGCCAGGCCAGCGCAGCCGCGGCTCGGGACAGCAGAGGTCAGCCTTCCCGGGTTTCGCAGGAGTGACCGGTCCGGCTGCGGCCGCGCGGGGAACGAGCCCCTCCCGCTTCCCCGTGTATTTCCAAGTAACTCCTATGGGGGTCCCCTGACCGAGGACCTTGATTGCACACTCGGGTCCCAGCCGTGTGCATCTGCACCCCACCTCCCTCCAACTTCCTCCGGTCTTCCTCTCTCTGTCCCCTCCTCCAGCAAGAACTCAGTCCCAGCCCCGCGCTGTCCCCAGGCCGGAGACCACCCTGCAGCACCCGGGCTCTAGTAAGGGGCCTGGCCAAGTGGTTGCCAGCGCAGCAGCCACACTGCAGCTGACCCTTCAGCCTCATCACCAGGGAGGTGGCGGAAGGGCAGGCTGGCAAAGACCACGCCACCCACGGAGGGCCACGCTCGGAGCGGGAAGGCCGGGCAGAGCCAGGGTCAGTCAGGCCTGGAGCCGCTCGAGGACTGGCTGACACGAAAGGGCCCTTGGGACACAGGCCACCGCACCCAGCACCCACATCTGCGGGCTCCCTTGGCCAGCACTGCCTGCCCCTGGCCTCACCTTGAACGTGGGGAGGCGGATGGTTTTCAACGTGTAGAGGCAGAAGGCAATGCCCAGCGCGTCCTGAAGGATCCAGGCCCACCTGCAAGGCAGAGCAGGTCACCGGCAGGCAGGGGCTCCAGGAGCCACAACCCGCCGCCTCCCTCCCTCCTCGGCTGCCGCAGCCCCCACGCGGTCAGGGCCGTCTTGCGCCAGCCTGAGCCATGCAACCCCGAGGCCTGCAGGGGGTCCTCGTGGCGTCAGGACGGGCGGGGAGAGCGGACGTGGGAGCAGGGCCGAACTGACCCCTCCACCCCGAGGCCTCAAGGCCAGAGAGAAGCAGACACACGCTGGGGTCCCTGTCCCTCTGCCGTGGCAGCTGTCACACGCAGGTCACCGGACGACGCAAGGCCCGGGGCGTCAGGGGGGAGGATCGCACATCTGCTGGATTCAAACTTCCAAAAATATTTCTCAAATGATTTGGAAAAATTAAACCCATGCCCAGCCCGGTTCCACACAGAACCTCTCGGCCCATGGGACATTGGGGCCGGGGCAGCCGGGGGCAGGCCCTGAGGACGGTCCCGTGGGAACACAGGGCAGAGGAGGAAGTGGGGGTGCAGACCGCCTCCCCACAGACATCCACACTGAGCCCGCGAGGCAGGTGTCCCAGCGCAGGGCCGAGTTTCTGAATTTGCAAATCACACTTGCTCACTCTTAGAGCTCTAGTCAAGGCTCTAAGAGACACCTGGCTCGACAGAAGGGCGGCTGAGAAACGAGACCCCTGCCCTGGGCCCTCCTGCCCTTGGCCTCGGGGCTCGTGCAGTGACAGGCCCCGCTGCCCCCGCCCCCGGCTCCGTCCTTGGTTCCCACCGCCTCCCACGGCCTGGACGGGCTCTGCTGCCCCTATTGCTCATCCCTCGCCCGACATGGGATGGAGGGTCTCCCGGCCGGCAGTGTTGCAAGGAGCAATGGGAAGGCCCGCGGGCGGCCGGGTGGGCGCCCAGACGCGGCGGGAACAGCGCCTGCGCCAGTTGCGAGGACGGAGCGGGCCTGCTGGCTCGGATCTGACTCTCACACGTTGCCTTCTCTTTGTGTACAGAGAACTGAAAATATTTCCCCGTTTCCCTTCTGCCAGTTAAATCTGTTGTGGCTCCAGGCGGCGGCGCAGCCGAGAGCGTTAACTGCCTCTGGAGAGGCTCCGGGAGCACCAGATGGTGTCAGCGATACGGCGGCAGCAGGCGGGAACAGCCCCGCTCTGTCCTTGGCCCAGCGCAGCCGCGCCGCGGGGAAGTGAGCGCTCGGAGCAGCGCCGTCCAGGCGGGGTGCCACTGAGCACACCCCGCGGCCGGCCTGGAGGGCAGGCGCCCCGACGGGAGCAGCGGGGACCAGCGGCGCCAGGCCCCCGCCTGGGCCCACGACGCCGGCCTGGAGGCCGCGCCCAGGGCGCCGGGCTAGGAGGCTGCGTGGCATCTCGTATCCAGATTCTAATCACAGCTCGCGTGGCAGCCGGACAGACCGAGTGAAACCTGACGCGGGCGGCAGGCAGGGTGGCCATGCTCGGCGGCCGCCAGCTGAGCCCGGGCAGCACCTGGACGCCTGCGGCCACGGCGGCCAGAGAACTGAAGAGGCTTTTCATGACCGGGAGCTGGACCAGCTCCAGGTGCCCCCGAACGGCCTCGGGAAGTCACGGCTCCAGCGCCGGGAGCATCTGAGGACAGCCCGCCCGCCTGCCGGGGCCCGGGTGCACTCACTGGTCCTCGTTCCGGAAGACTCCCCACACCACGCTGGCGGCCAGGCAGAGCAGCGCCAGGAGCAGCAGGCGCACCTGGGGGCGCTTGTGGAGGTAGGGCAGGCTGTTGTCGGGGACCCTGCGGGCGGGGCGGCCGTCAGCAGGCCCTCGCCACCCCATGACCTCTGACCTCACAGCCCTCAGCCCCCTGGGGCTCTGCTCTGCGGGGCCGCCCCCCACCCTGCCGCTCACCATCCCCTCACCTCTTCCTGCATTTCTAGAAGGGAGGCCCCCAAAGGCAGAGCCGCGCTGCACGGGGCAGGCGCTCAGGGGCCAGTGGACTCTGGCCAGTCGCCAAGCCAGTCCTGCCCCTGGAAGCCCCCGGGAGGCTTCGGCCCAGCGCTGTGTCCTTTCTGCCCGCCCCCTCACCCTCGAAGGGCACCCCACGAGGCCTCCCGCCCAGAACTGAGCTTTCTGAACATGTGTCACCTGGTCAAAACCCTTCAGCACGTGATCCTCTACACTGTAAGAACCAGGCCAGCCCGGCAACACGGAACCTTCTGGGCCTGGACCGTCAGCGCATCTAACCACATGGCCCCGCCCTGCCGCCCCCGCCTGGGACCCACATGCGTCCCCAGCACCCACTTCAGCCCCTGCATCCCCACTGGCCCCGACCAGGAACGGGACGTGGGGAGAGAGGCCTGAGAACCAGCGCCCGCTCCCGCACTGCCCCCCACTCTGAGGCCTTGGGCGCCAGCCAGCACTGAGTGAGCGCCTGCTGCATGCCCTCGCTGTGCCAGATGGCTGGGGGCCAGGAGAGTGCAGAGGCGCTCGGCACCACGGAAGCAGAGCTGGGACCTCAGGAGCCAGGACACAGGAGACAGAAGCGGACGGGTGAGGAGACGGGGCCACGGCGAGGGGCCGCCCGGGGCTCACCTGCACTGGCAGAAGGGCAGCCTCTGGACCAGCGGCGCCAGGCAGCTGTAGAGGCCGGTGGAGGAGGCCAGGCAGAAAATCCCGATGATGACATAGACTGTGGGGGACGGGCGGTGAGGGGGCCGCCACGGTCTCTGCCCCCGAGGAGGGCTCCCCACGGTCATTCCCCTGGGCGGGGTGACCCACGCCAAGCACAGGGAGGGGACGGCTCCAGGCCCAAGCCCCAGCCTGGGCGCCGGCCACGGCAGCCCCCACTTGCCCCCCAGACTGGCCCTCGCGGGGACTCTGTGGGCGGCCGGGACGCACCGAGCTTGTCATAAAAGTAGTAGAGCAGCACGAGCATGGAGCAGCACATGACCACGAAGACGCAGATCATGACGGGCGTCACGTCCACTGCCTCGTCCTCCTGCTTCTCCAGCCCGTCGTCCCGCTTGTGCTTCATGTACCTCCTGGAGAGACACAGACGGGGCCCGGGGAGGCCCAGCTGGCCGGCAGACCTCCCGGGGCCGGGGCGGCCCTGCACAGGGGCAGCACAGGCCGAGGGGCCGCTGGCCAGGACGTGACAGCACATCAGCTGCCCCGTCGGCCGCCCGCCAACGGGCGTGGGGACACCCCTCCTCCGGGCGGACTGTCATGTCCTCACGTCCCGGTGTTAGGGCCACATCCAAGTTAGGGCACCCGTCTGCCCCATGCGCGTGCACGCAACCTGGCGGACACTCACCTTTTGACGTCCCGGCTCCCGGCCCAGTAGCCGCCGAGGGCGACGGTGCCGACGGCCATGATGAAGATGATGACCATGTTGTAATCCAGCATGGGCTCCTTGGGGGCGTACAGCGCCGCCCGCACCGCGCGGCCGAACGTCTGCCTCGGAGGAGACACGGAGCTCAAGGCTGGGGCCGCCATCCCCTGCCCCTCGCCCCCCGCAGAGAGCCAAGGCCGGCCCACTCGGGGAGCAGGGCGCCGGGAGAGCCTGTCCCGGGGGCCCCTGCCCCCCACCCCGCTTCACCCGCCACACCCGACCCCAGACATTGGCTCTGACGGAGCGAGCTTCGAGGGCAGGCGAGGGGCCCACACCTGTGGGGACAGAGGGCCTAGAGCTAGACACGTGTGTGTGTGTGTGTGTGTGTATCTGTGTGTGTGTGTGTATCTGTGTGTGT